>NW_024435127.1:0-15198 GCF_017639785.1 Mesocricetus auratus | reverse complement strand
TAAGCAATAAATATCCCCAAAATAGATTTATAAAAAGAAATAATTGGAGCCTCTAGCACATGATCAAGGGACGCCAATTCTGGAGCCCCTACATGTTATAGTGAAGCAAATAATCAGAAAATACAGGTGGAAGTCAAGAAATATAAAGTGACTATGCGGAAAGTTGTTTTAATTATTTTAGTTTTTAATTTTACATATCAATTCCAGGTTTCCCTCCCTCTCCTCACCTATCCAAGCTTCCCCACCCAGATCTGCTCCTCAGAGAACAGACTGTCAGTAAGCTCTTTCTATGGGCTTCCCCATTATGGTCTTGACCCCTTGCTCAGATTTTCACTCTTCCCTCCCTTTGACTGAATCCAGGAGCTTGGCCAAGTGTAGTGGTGGATCTCTGACTCTGCTTCCATCAGTTCCTGTATGAGGATTTGATAATAAGAGTTGTCTTCAGTCTGATTACAGGGGAAAGCCAGTTCAGTTCCCTCTCCATTATTGCTTACAGTTTTATCTGGCGTCATCCTGGTGTATTCTTGGGGATTTCCCTAGTGCCTGGTTTCTTGATAATCCCAAATGGTTCCCTCTATCATGATATTTGTTTCCTTACTCTCCATCTCTGTTCTTACTCCAGCTTGACATCCCTATTCCCTCATGTTCTCCTCTCTGCTTCCCTTCCCTCTTCCCCTCTCCTATGCTCTCCCCTTCTGCACTCCCAATTTACTCAGGAGATCTTGTATGTTTCCCCTTCTAGGTAGAAATATGTATGTTTCTCTTAGGGACCTCACGGAAAGTTGTTTTGCATGTTAAAACCACTGAACTTGTCCCAGGTGATTCAAAATTAACTTTGTTATTTATTCAACTAACACAAGTAATCAGAAATAGAAATGAAAGACCTGAAGTTGTCAGGCTGAATGCCTCGTGACGTCTCGGGCTCAATAACCAGACAGTTGGATGCAATCTGCAAGAGGCTTTATGGTTTACACAGGCGTCTGGCTTTAGCAAGCTGAGAGCCCCAGGTTTTAGGACAGTTTTCTTTTTATGTACATAATAGCAAAAGCTTGAAAGACATATTTTTTATGCCTTGGCAATAAGCCAAGGAATGTCCAACTTGTTCTTTGTATAATCAAACTCCATTACCTGCAGGAAGTAACCCCAATGGTACTCAAAGAAATGAAATTTGGCAAACAGATGTGTTTCATTTTTCTGAGTTTTGAAAATTGCAATATATACACTGTAGGAGTGAACCCCACAAGACTATCCGGCCATGAGGGCAGGGACATGTAAACTGACACAGGTAGATATAAAAGGAAGTGAAAGGAAAAGGAAGCTCCCTTTTTTCTCTTGGAAGCCAGCCATACTTCTAACTCCTGGTTTGTGCGACTCTCTCTCTCTCTCTCTCCGGTAAATAAATATACTGTTTTCCTTATAGCATCAAATATCCTCTTTATATACACTATACCATAGATACTCATTGAGGATTTTAATTGGCAACTGCTTCAAGCACTATAAGATAGATTCTGTAATCACACATTTATTGGAAGTTATAGCCATTATCAGAATACCTGTACAAATTAAGATTGACAATGCCCCAACATATGTCTCTAGTAAAATGAAACAGTTTTTTGCATATTACAATATAAAGCATATTAAAAGCATACCACGTAATCCTACAGGACAATCAGTTATAGAAAGAGCTACTCGAACGTTAAAAGTTATGCTTAATAAACAGAAAGGGGTAATGAAGACCCCCCAGAGATAGATTATACAGTGCTTTATTAACTACATTTTTAATGCTAATGAGAAAGGAACAACAGCCAGAGAGACTTTGGAAAGTAGAAAGGCATGCTGATTTCAATCTGCCTGTACACTTTAAAGGTGAATTAACCTCAGGATGGAAACCAGGATATGTGTTTACATTGTGGAAGATGTTTTGCTATTGTTTCCACAGGAGAAGAAAAGTTATGGATACTACCAAGATTGTAAAGATTAGATTGGAACAGGAGAGATCTCTTGATTAGGACAGATGATAGTTCACCAAACATCAAGGTCATTCAATATACACTAACTTAAAAGACTAACAAATACATTTTATTTGATCAGATAAGAAAAAACATTAGAAGATAATACTTTTTCTATTAACAAAATACATTTTGCCTTGCAAAAATATAACATGCCAACAATGGAACTCCCCAGATTTAGGGCAGGGGCATGGTTTTCTTTTGTCTTCCCAGGAAAATAAAAACATCCAATTATGGAATCTAAAGACCACAGGACAAATGAGACATCAGTAAAAGAAGGGCAGATCATCAAGAGAAAATGTCCCAAGAAGAGGAACAAATTTCCCTAATGGTACAGCACACCTCCAAGAGGGTAGAAATTTGTAAGTCTTCACAAATGTTTGTTTGGCTGCTCTCTACAGACATATAAGAAAAATGGTCCTTTTGTAGTCCCAATTCAATTAATAATTAAAGCCGCTTTTGCAGTTGGATAATATCTCACTCCTTCCCTAAAATCACACATGTTTGTTAAAGGAAAATCCAAAATCTCTGTCTCATATCAGAAGAGCTATCTGGTTGGTATGGGACTCAAGAAAATAAAACATATGGCATTCTTCTATTGCCTTTAATTTTATCATCCTTTGGTTACATTTGATTCTTTAAAAGTGTTCTTAAGGTATCAATACTATCTAAAATTTATGATTACTATATATGTATATATTTAAGCTTTCTGTCATGATATTAATAGCCATATAGAGTACTAATTCTAGAAATAAGCTTCACATAGCTTCCTGTACATTATTTCAGGCTTGAATCTGAAGCAGGTAACTAGGAACTAAGTTTGGTTTCCCCAGGTGTTCTTAATAAATTACAGTTCTGTAATTTCTCAGAGATATGATACATATAATATTTAAAATGTTGTATGTTTTCTTCAGTGAATTATGGACACTCCTGTCAGTGACCTTTGAAGTCTCCAAGAAGATGATGATGTCCTTTGATGACAAATCTACCTGGATTGTGCTAATTCCAGTAATCACACAAACAACGTCCAAGCTTTAATAAATCATAAATAATATATCCCTACACCAAAGGCTTATTTATTATTTATTTCAGGATAAACCTAAAGGCTCTGAGTCACTTAATAAAGATGCTAAAACCTAAAACAGTTCCCATTCACTATATCTACAATTTAATGTTGCCTCTGATTGACATTCAAAACAATTAATCAGTTCATCCATTTCTGTGCCAAAGTCCTTTCTCAAAATGAGAAGCAGGTGTGGACCTATTCATTAGCACTTCAAGTGGTGAGATGGGGTGGGGCTGAAGAAGAACTATTTTCTTGTTGCTGTTGTCTGCTCAGTATTTATGTATATGGAAATTTCCACAGCCAGTCCATATATACAGGAATACACCAAGTAGTGTTTTCTCTTGGAAAATCATCAGTGCATGTACTCTGAATGATGTTCTGTAAGTGGCAGAAGAATTTGCCCTCAGCATGAAGCTGGAGTCCAGTTTTGAAAGAAGCATAAGGACACACAGAAAATGGGGGAGCTGGTGCCTTCACCCAGAGATGGGAGCATCTTCAGGGCGTCTCTCAGCCCCACAACGCACCAATTCCCTGTGTCAGAAAACTCAGGAGTAGACAGAACATCTTCCAGGAAAGTCTGAGACCAAAAACTGAACTAGAGTACTTAGAGGGGCTACAGGAAAGTGACAACAACCTTGCTGATTGGAGGAGACAAGAGAAGCCCTGGCTGTGCTGTGCTAGGAGAAAGGAAAATTCTTCTGGGCCAGGCTGCGAGTGCCCAAGGACATTGGGTACTGGAAAAATGGAGCAAAGACCAATCCTCAGATGGCACCCCACAACACCACCTTGTCTGACATCGATCCCCACTTCTCACCCTCCAGAAAGTCAGGCTGGGCTAGGTGGGAGCTGCTCCTGATCCTGCACTCTTGGATGTAACCTGCCAGGGCTCTTTGGGGTTCTGAAATTCCTACACATAGACATGTATTATAGGCTCTGAAATCCAAGCTACTCCCAGACACTAGAAACAAAATGTTTCCATTAAGCATTTGTTGAGTAGGTAAAGGACTGTGAACATGATGTCTGTAGGATCTGGCTATGATAAGTAAGGCCATATGGAGATGGAGAGGGTAGGGGACAGGTACTTCAGATATGCAGGTCTGGAGTGTGTTTCAATGAAACAGCTATGCTTGAGCAGGAGGGTGATATGTATCATATACTTAAAATCATGACTTCAATGGTTGAGGGACCCTGAAAGTGGACTCAGGAAACTGTAAGTTCTGGAATCAGGGAGCAGTTTTCACGATGGCTGGTTTGCTCATGCAGTTCTCTTCTGTCCAGGTCACCTTTCCCAGAGCTGCATCCCATTGTCCACCTGTGACACCCTCAGCACGCATCCCTTAGAGAAGTCCTACTGATATTTCCAGATACAGTTTTGTGCAGCCTCCTCTCCACCCCAACACCTGTCCTGGGCTTGTTACTTAAAGGACTGTGAACTTGGTGACTCCAGGTTAAAGGGAGGTTGCTGGTATTCTAGAAGGACAGCCCTGCTATGCTTACCACAAAGGCTAAAGGTGAGGCAGGAATTGAATACCTGGCTTTGCCCTTTCTGCTGCCCACTGGCTCTTATAACCTCTGCCATGTCTGTTTAGTTCAATAACCTTGCCTTATTGCAGCAAACTCTCCACTTAATTCTACTTTGGATCCAAATTCCTGTCTGAGATAGGTTCCTGTATTCCATTCCTGTCAACAACACAAAGTGTATCTCCTTGTAGCACAGACTCTGGCCAGGGAGTCCATCACTTTACCAGGTTAACATTAACTGTTTAAATGCTGTGGCCTAGGGCTCTTGCTTCTCCTTCTCCTAATGCAGAGCATTATTTATCATTAGCATATATTGTTATTAGAATTATTTTAGGAATATCATTATCATACTGTTACTATTATTATTACTTTTAGGAATTTTTTTGGTTTTTTGAGACAGGGTTTCTCTATATTGTTTTGGAGGCTGTCCAGGAACTCGCTCTGTAGACCAGGCTGGCCTCCAACTTACAGTCATCCACCTGCCTCTACCTCCCCAGTGCTGGTGTTAAAGGCTTGCACCACCAACCCCAGCTACTTTTAGGATTTAGAAAAATTAATTCATTCATTTATTTTACATTCTTCCCTCACTTTCTCATCCCTCATCTCCTCCCAATCCCTTCCCCATTTCCCCCACAACCCACTCCTCTTCTGTGTTTGCATTCAGAAAAGGCCAGGCCTCTCATGGATGTCAACAAGACATGGCATATCAAGTTGTAGTAAGACTAAATGTGTCTTGTATGAAGACTTGGCCAGGTAACCAAGTATGAGGAGTAGAGTTCCAAAAGTCTGCAAAAGAGTCAGAGACAGACCCTGATCCCACTCTTAGGAGTCCCACAAGAATATCAAACTACAGAATTCTCACATATATGCAGAAGGCCTAGGAAGTTCCAGGTAGGCTTCCTATTCCTTGGTTCACCCTCTATGGGTTCTTATGGGCCTAGGTAGTTGATTCTGTGGGTATTCTCATGGTGTCCTTGACTGTTCTGGCTCCTACAATCCTTAATCTCCCTTTGCTGCAGGATTCACAGGGGAGACTTTTCAGGGAACAAAGGGAACATTAAAATGATATGTTCTGCAGAGTCAGATTCTGAGACTACAGAGATGGAGTAACTCACAGACATGTCAGAAGAAATCATAAGATGAGTATGTCTCCAAATTCCCTTACCAGAGCCTGTGAAATGACTCAGCAGGTAAAGGTGCCTGCCTCCAAGCTGGTGGCCAGAGTTCAACCCCAGAACCCACATTGTGGAAGGAAGTGAAGCAACTTCAAATACCCCCAGCAAAGCCCACAGAGTAGTCTTCCCCCAAGCAAACCATCACTGATACTGGAGGAGTTGACCTATACAGAGGAGCCAGCCCAGTAATAGGTGGTCCGAGTTGTGCTGGACCTGAAGGTCAGTGGATAGATAATAAAGGAGCAGATGGATCATTTCCCTCAGTGTGTTTGGAGCTGTAACTGCTCCTGGACTTTAGGATAATAATAATAATATAAAACATTCATGCTGCCAGTTATCTCTGAGTTTGTCACAGATGAATGGCCTGGCATCCTTCAAAAGATACAGAGTATTAGGCATACAGGAGTTCCTGGTACCCTGTAAACCTGAGTTAACCCTAGTGGTCCCTGGGCATGGTCCTTTCACCATGCACACAGAGTGGGGCAAGGGCAGACTGGATTCCTGAGCAAAGGGCATGTGTGCTCTGAGGCTGTCAGCAACTCTCAGGCTCTTATCTGAAGTTCATCCATAATGGTTTCATGTCCAGGGTGTGTGTGCAGAATTTAGAATCTCCTAATATGAACCCCCTGACCTCTTCCTGGGACTCTACAACTTGATAGTGTAAACTTTGTTGACCTCTTCCTGAGCCTTCCTAGTCAGATGAACTGAACTCACCTCACCTGTGACCACTGCTGTGGGTCACCAGGGTTCTCGATGCAGGAAGATCTGCCTGACTCACTTCTGGCTACTGTTTAGAGCATTCTTTGTCTGAATTATTGGGCTCAGAATTGGTAACTACTGTAAGAGGGATAGTGTGTACCTGCCCTCTTCTGTCTCATCCTGACCTGTGTCATCCACAGGGACATCAAAAGGAGGGAGGCTTAAAGACAATGCCCTGGATTACTTAAAATATGTATGTTAGCTGCATGTTTTGTGACACACTTGTAAACTCAGAACCTGAGAAGGTGAGATGGCAGGCCAGTCTGGACTATGTAAAATACTAGGTCTCAAAAATCAAAACAAGCTGGCACTGGTTGCACACACCTTTAATCCCAATATTCAGGAGGCACAGGCACGCAGATCTCTGTGAGTTTGAAGCCATCCTGGTCTACAGAGTGAGTTCCAGGACAGGCTCCAAAGCAATACAGGGAAACCATGTCTCAAAAAACCAAAAAACAAAACAGCATCCAAATCAGGCATTTTCTGAGGTAAAGAAGAGTTAACAAACTCATGATGTCCAAACACTTATCTTCACCCAGACTTAGAGAATGTATGTTTCTTAGGTCTCTGGGTGACTTTCTGTCATCTCCTCCTTTCCTGGTCCCCACCACAGCAGGCCAGCAGTTTATATGCAGGTCACAGCTGTGCTTCTCTCAGAAACTCAAATGTCTGTGCTGGCACAGATGATGCCATATCAGTGTGTGTGTGTGTGTGTGTGTGTGTGTGTGTGTGTGTGTGTGTGTGTGTGTGTTCTCTGTGTATGTCTAAGGGGACCTTCATATCCTAAGATCACCCTTAAGGGAAGAGACCCTGAGGGTGGATGTAGTACTACATGAATCTTGGCTGCCCAGTGGAGTCTTACAACTGAAGATCACACTATAAGCTCCTGCCTTTGCATTATGGTGACTCCACGTTCAACGAAGGGACCCTAGCACTCCAGGAGGACTTCAGAGGCCATGATAGATCTATCCAAGAGGCCAAGCAAGGAACAGAAAGTGCAGAGGTGTCTTTACCCTGCCTGCCAAATATTGACTCCCTAAGGTGTCTGCCTTATCCTGCAATAAGAACTTTGTCCCAACCAGCTGAATATCCACACCTACATCCCTAAGGTATAAACTCCTACCTGGGAAAGGCCTATCTGTTCTGTTTTCTTTTGTTGTGACACAGTCATCTTGTAGCAGCACAAATTAGGGCTGGAATTCAACCATGCCAACTGATTGACTTCATGGCTGGCTGTATGGTGTGGCCTGTGGGCCCCTGCTTTTCCTCCTCCATGTGCATGGTGAGACTGTCTAAGTGAACAGAGGAGACCAGGGTCAGAGATGTTCCAGTTCTTCAGGGTTTCAGGCAGAGCTATTAGGAGGGAAAAATCAAGGAGGGAGGAGCTGGTGGAGATGACAGAAGAAAGTATTGATTGTTTACCCCCTAATGCCCCCACCCAAGTCCACAGGGTGGGCTCTATGGCACTTGCCAGGTCAGAGATATATAAGATTAGCATGCACTGAGGAGGGACAGAAGAGCTGGAGGGACTTTTACCTCATCTGTGTGTAGTTGTGGGTAGATAAATTACAGGAAAGAATCACTTCTTGTGACCTTAGATAATGACAATAATACATTAACAATTCAAAGTAGCTCTGAATCTGTCATTTTCTTGACTAGAGAAGTGACCTGTCAATTTGCAAGCAGGTCAATGGACAAGGTTTCCAACCCTAAATAATCCAGAAGGCCTCATCTCAACATCCCACAGAAAGGGCCCAGGTTACCATTCCTATTACCATGGTATAGATGAGGTAGGAATCCACAAGTGTCACAAGTGATGTCATCTCTCCACTTAGAGGGCAGGGCTCAGCCCAACCAGGCACACACACACACACACACACACACACACACACACACACACACACACACACACAGGACAAGTGAGAAGAAACCTTGTCTGATGGGGGAAGTCCTATGTATATGTCAATAAAGCACTGTTGGCCAATAGTGAAGCAAGATAGGTGGACCTAGGAGTCCAGGAGGACTCTGGGTAGGAGAAACACAGGGAGTCGCGATGTAGTCCACCAGAGAAGTAAGATGTCCGGAACTTTTCTCCGGGGAATTCCCTTTGCCAAGACACCTGTAGGACCACTGTGCTTTGCCCTACCTGGGTGAGTGACTCAGAGCACTAGGGCTCTGAGAGGTAAGAGGCTCTAGGTCTTTTATTAAACCAAGAATTCTTCTATCAACTTGAACCAGGAAAACTTCCAGGAAGTTACTCAAGAGTTCTATAATGTCATAATAAAAATTTCTGGCTGCATATTCTGTGTTGTTCCCATGGGATCTGATGTCCCTTCTGAGCGATAATCAGGAAAGACATACAGGGAGATGTTCCTATTGGCTATATTTTGATGAGTCTAAGAGGGATAATGGTATTACCTGTGATCTAGAGCCATTAATCCATGCAGAGAGTTCATGTTGGGGAAGTGTGAAGGGAAATATGTTTATATGCCTATCGTACCCCATCTGTCCATCATGTCCAGAAATCCTGAGGAGATCTGTATATAAGTCAACCTGCACAGAGACAAAGCAGTTGTTAATCTAACAGGCAGTCCTATTGACCTTGGGCTCGGTATGGGCCTCCTGGCATCTCTCTTGCTTTCTCTAGGTGATGGTATGGTTCCATGGTGGTGCACTGGTTTTGGGAAAGGACTCGATGAATGATGGATCCAAACTGAGATTTACTGAGGATATAGTAATGTTTACTATCCAGTATCGCTTGGATATCCTTGGCTTCTTCAGGAAATCCTGGGACTGGGCTGGACAATAGCAGATGAGTAGAACATGGACAAACCTGTGGTTCCTGTCCCTACCACTTCGCAGCATTGGAGACAAGCATGCCAGAGCCAACTGGGGCTACCTGGACCAAGCGGCTGCCCTACGCTTGGTCCAGCTGAATATTACATACTTTGGAAGCAACCTTAAATGGGTCACTATTTTGGGTACCTCATCAAGTAGAAGAAGTATGTCTTCACTTGTTGTCCCCATGTCCAAAGAACTTCTCAATGGAGCCATTATGCAGAGTGGAGTGTCCCTGCTACCTGAACACATCTCTGACACATCTGAGGTAGTCTACACTGTGAGCATCCTCAACAGTACAAGCCCCTACTTGACTGCTTCAGTCCTTGACTTTGATACCTTGATATTCTGTTAAGTGGGGGAAAAATGGTCATGGGAATAGCTTCTTTCCTGTGATTTATTAGAGGCATAAAATTTAGAACCCATCCTCTTTACTTTGTGTCTGCTGAGTATGTTATGACAGAAAAGCTGTACCAGTGCTTTCCATCCTTGGCAAAAACACATACTCATGTTTTCCTAGTTTGCTTCTTATGTCTGTTTATTTCAGCTTCCAGTTTATACTCCATCTTGAAGAAATGTCAGAGTAAGTACTCAAGCAAGTCCCTGGGGGCCAGAACTGAATAAGCGGCCATCGAGGGGGCACTGATTACTCCCTTGTTACCCAAGGCTTCCTCAGTTTGCTTTCTTATATACCCCTGGACACTTGCCTATGGGTGGCACTGCCCACTGTGATATGAGCTCTTCTGCATCAGTCACTTAAAACAAAAAATACCTGGACTTCCTATGGGCCAATATGATAAGGAATTTTCTCAGTTGAAGTTACTCTTTCAAAATACCCTGGCTTGTGTCAAGTTGACAAAAAAAAAATCTGACCAGGACACATGGGTTGAGGGAAAGTGTCAACTCATAAAAATATTCACTGTGCAAGTATAAGGCCCCAAGTTCAAATACCCAGAGCACACATAAGGCTAGATGTGGTGATATGTGTCAGTGAACCCAGTGCCCTATGGTGAGATGAGAAGCAGACAGAATAGAATTGTTGGAAGGTTGTAGTCTAGTTAAACTGGTGTAGACAAATGCAAACAAAAGATAAGGTGACTAGTGACACCTATAGGATTTCTCTGACCATTACAGTCAAAATATTATACAACACAGTTATGGTCACTCATAAACACCACACACAATAAAACAAATAAAACAACAGCAAGAAAACAAATATTCATCTAGAAGAGTACTTTCCCACCTGTCACCTTTGAGCAGTGTGTGTGTGTGTGTGTGTGTGTGTGTGTGTGTGTGTGTGTGTGTGTGTGTGTGAATAATTCCACTTAAGTCTTTTCATACATATACAAAAAAGGTAGGAATCTTATATTTAGGGACAATAACATCAATCAAGGAAACTCTGCTCCTTCATTGGAGCAGTGAACCAAACATTGCCTATTCCATTTATAGACAGTAGCCAACCTATCAGAATGTGAGGAGAAGAACTCAGAAGCCCTGGTACACTACCTACAAGACAAGACTGAAGAAGAGATTCTGATTGTCAACCAGAATTGTGTGACTTGGTGGACCTGATCACCAGGATGAGGGATTGCCAGAACTTGCTACATGAGCCAGTTAACTTGTCTCCGTGGTTAGGTATCCTAATGTTGATGTCCAGTTTCTTCTGCAGTTAGCATAGCATTCTGAGACAAGTTAGGAAATGGGAAAATAGTGTGGATATGCAGTGGCCATCACAATATTTATATGACTGGTCTTCAGAATTGACATGTAATGCCCCATGTCTTCACTATGATCTTTACTGTGGTGGATAGGTCATTCCTACGTAGGCACCCTCTGGATCTTTTAGCCTCTGTAAATTTTTACCCTGTCCCCAGCATCATTGGTATAGACAGTGATGAGTGTGGCTGGGGAATACCCTTGGTGAGACAGTTCTAAGGCCCTGGGAGCCTAAAATCAAATGTTGGGTAGTGGGAACTTAGTGATACTTTGATCTACATCCAACCCATCCTATACTTAAGACTGTCCTCTACTTCCCAGTACATGGGCCTTGATCGTGTCATAAAGAACGTAACCAGAGAGACCCTGCCAGCTGTTCTGAAAAACAGAGCAGCACAGATGGTGAGAGACCTTGGTTCCTGTACTGATAAAAGGGGTTCCTACATATTATTCTCAAAATTCCACACGCAGAAATAAAGGCTAGTATATGTGTGTGTTTGTGTGTGGCCTCACACTAATCCTGAACCACCCTCTATGCTCTGTCTCACCCCTGGCCACATTCCTTATTAGGAGGCTGCTGTCTACCTGTCCAAGTACCTGCCCTACTTCACTCTTCTGATCTTTCCTGGTGTGGATGCTGCCTCCTGAATGTAGTGACCTGCTAATGGAAGAGCACATGGGGGACATTAAGGACCTCCTGACTCTCCAAGCACAGATCAGGAACAATGGGGGACTTCATGCTTGTGATCCCTCCACTCCAAGTAGCAAATTTTCAGCGTGAGTACTTATTTGACAAGGCCTAGGGAAGAGGGGAGCTCAGAGCTGTGGATCCAAGATGAGCTGTGTAGTTTCCAGTCCTGACCCATGTCATCATTAGGCATCTGAAGACACTTAGCTCAGTAAATCCTTACATCCAGAGTAAACGAATGGCATCTTATGCAGGTCCAGAGCAAGACATGGCAGCTATGCTACACTTGGTGTTTGCCAAAACTGCTCCTCTGGGAATGCCAGGATTACTGTTTAACAAAAGGCTTCCCATAGTCACTTTTTCAGTCTGGCGCTTACCAGTCAACTGTGATTCCAGACAACTTTGGAGCAAGGTTTCTTGTCACCAAAGGTTAGGCAGAAAAGCTCCATGTTAGAAATCATTATGTCAACATGCGTACTCACTTTCAGGTTCCCATGCTCCCATCTACTTCTATATGAGTTCTAGCACCAGCCAAATTCTCTCAAGCATGTCAGGCCATTCCATGTGAGGGCTGTCCATGGTGAGCACTATCCCTTGATCATTGGATCCCACCTTTGGGACATGAAACACAAATCCCCTTGTTATCTTTGAGCTGATTGGAGCCTCAGATGAGGTCCTGAGGGATTACTGAGCTCTCCGTCCAGTTGAGAAAGCCAAGGCTCTCAGAGAGATGGGATCAAGTGTTCACCATTTCTTAGTTGAAAAATAAAACAAAATAAAAAGCAAACAAACTAGTGAACAAAAATTCTACCAGGGTTTGAATATGAGACTCCCTTGTCTAATTTGTGCTAGAAGGAATGAGAACACACTGGGGTAAGAGTGAACCAGAGAGAATTCAAGTAGCCGCTTGGATGGATGCTGGATTCTGAGTGCTGAGGGAAGAGAGTATACACCAGGTCTAGGGATCAGGTTCAGACTGTGGTTGCTGTAGTAGAGCATGAGTTGCACCTGCATGATGTGCGTAAGACTTGGACCCTTGTCTCCTTCTGTCTGCAGCTGACTTCACTGAGGAGGAGGAGGAGGAGATACTTAACAGGAGAATGATGAAGTACTGGGCCAAGTTTGCAAGACATGGGTGAGAATATGTCCCTCCCTCACACTCATATGCTTTTGTCTCCATCCAGGGCTCCCATGTACGTGTACCTCATTAGCATGCATGGTCCTTAATTACACCACTGTCTTCTCCAACCCTGGGCACACTTAGATACTTTAGAGCTTTACATTACTGCTCATCCCACAGAAACCTGGTGGATGAGTCACAGTATTTTGCTACTGTTCTTTAGATTTTCTCAGAGAGAGACAGAGACAGAGAGAGAGAGAGAGAGAGAGAGAGAGAGAGAGAGAGAGAGAGAGAGAGAGAGAGAGAGAGCTAGACAGCTTCCTGTGTTTCATATGGACCAGACACTAATAAGTAACACTTGTATTCTGTAACAAAAGATCAGTCCTTCTCTAACTTCAGGCCCTTGGCTGACTCATCTAATGCTCTGACCCAAATCAAGATATCAGGCTTTGGATGAGAGTAACCTTGTCCTTCCCTGTTAGTGTCATATCCACAGGAACCCCAACAGTGAGGGTCTACCCTGCTGGCCTGAGATGGTCCATGATGAGCAGTACCTACATCTGGACATCCAGCCTACTGTGGGCAGAGCCCTGAAAGCCAGAAGGCTGCAGTTCTGGACAAAGACTCTGCCCCAGAAGATCCAGGAGCTAAAGAGGGCTCAGGACAAGCACACTGAGCTTTAGTGCCCTGTGACAGGAAAGCTGTGTGGGGTTGAACACAGATGGTGTCATCCTGAGGTTACAAGGTGCATTTATTTATCTTTATTTTTTCCAGCATTCACATAAGCACTCACTCAAGATTTGTCCTTTCTGTCGTGTTTAAACAACCCTCTGTGTGCTACCCCCTTACTCTTCTGGACACATTTTTTGAAAATAAACAAATACTCTCACAACCGTATGGATGTGTGAGCCCCAACGTTCCCCAACTTTATGTAACACTTCACTGTGATTAGGCTCTTCATTCCTTCTTCCTTCCTTCCTTCCTTCCTTCCTTCCTTCCTTCCTTCCTCTCATCATCTTCTCTCCATCCTCTCTCTCCTCTTTTCCAAACCTCCGACCCTCTTCAAATGAAGCAGAAGCTTAAAGCACTACAGGAAATCCATATCCTCTCTCAGCTAGTTCGTGCTTTCCCGTTTATCAGTTGTCAATAGAAAACCTGATTGTCCCAAGCCATATTGCCTTCATAAGTTCGCAGTGTTGTTTCCAATAGATAATAAACTGAAAATTGGGCTCTTGATGTTTGTGGCCTCAGATGTCACATATTCCATATCCCAGGTATCAGATGTTCATATTACAGTTCAAAAGAGTAGAAAATTACATAGCAACACGATAATTATTTGGTGCTGATTTTGTTTTTACATCCTAACCAAAGCCTCCCCACAGTAGCCTTGGCCCCCTCTCTTAATTAGTGTTTTATTGTTTGAAGCAACACCATGACCACAGAAACTCATAGAAAGAAAGCATTTAATTGAGGTGGTGGCTTATAGTTTCAGAGGTTCAGTCCATTATCACCATGATGAGGAACATGGCAGCATGCAGCAGTCATGGAGCTGGCTACGTCTTGACCAGAAGACAGCAGGAAGATGACTAACAGTCACACTGTGGAAAGCTTGAGCACCAGAGACCTCAAAGCCTGCCCACACAGTGACACACTTCTTCAAAGGAAGCCACACCTCCTAATAGTGCCGCTTACATTGGGGGACATTTGCTTTCAAGCCACTACATTTCACACCTGACCTCCAAAATTTATATCCATATCATAATGCAAAATACATTGAGTCTAACTTAAAAATTCTCCATAGTCTTAAACAGTCTCAATTTATTTCAAACTTCAAAGTTTCTTCTGAGATACCTGGTAATCACATATAAAAATCAAAATCAAAAAGCAGATCACATACTTCCATCACATATATCCATTTGAAGACACAGGGAATGGAACATAGCAAAGAAATACCAGACCAAAGCAAAACAGAAAACTGACTGGGCAATCTCTAAACTCTGCATCTCCATGTCTGACGTCAAAGTGCTTTCCACATCTCCAATTTTGTTCAACTTTGTTGACTGCAACACACTTTTCTCTTGGGCTGGTTCCACCCCTGTTAGCAGCTCTTGGTGGCAGATATTCAATGAATCCAGCATCTCTAAGAAAATACAGGTCTTAGGTTCACACAATGGCCTCTCTATTAGGCCTCCATCCAGGAACACCCTGACACATGCCTGGCCTTGGCAACTTTCTTTAGGTGTCAAAGATAATTCCATAACCCATTTCTTCTATCCTTAACTCTAAAGCCAGACTCTTGTGGACAA
>NW_024435126.1:0-12402 GCF_017639785.1 Mesocricetus auratus | reverse complement strand
TTAATTTTCAATAAGTTAAACGTGTAGATTCTCACACAGTATTCTATCATTAATTTTCAATAAGTTAAACGTGTAGATTCTCAGACAGTGTTGTATCATTAATTTTCAATTAGTTAAACGTGTAGATTCTCACACAGTGTTTTATCGATAATTTTCAGATTGTGTTTTTTTAATGACTCTATTTCAGTTTTCAACCCTTGCAGTGTTTGCATTGCTTCTTGCAATTTTCTGTTTATCTGTTCGTCCATTTGTTGCCTTTTATGAATTTTTTGGTTTGTTCTTCCATTTCTTGCATTTTTTGGTTTGCTTCTTGTTCCATTTCTCGCATTTTGTGCTTTGTTTCTTCTTCCATTTCCTGCCTTTTTTTTGGTTTGTTTCTTCTTCCATTTTTTTCATTTTTTGCTTTGTTTTTTCTACCATTTCTTGCATTTTTGCTTTGTTTCTTCTTCCATTTCCTGCCTTTTTTGGTATGATTCTTCTTCCAATTCTTGCATTTTTTGCTTCGTTTCTTCTTCCATTTCCTGTATCCACTCAATATGATCTTTACTTGTCCTATCTATTTAGCTGAAAACCTGGTGATTTCAATTTTCTTTAGATCTGAAGAGTATTTCATAGATTATATGTGCCACAATTTCACAATCAATTAGTCTAGTTCAGGGACATTTAGGATGCTTTCATTTTGCAAAGTCCTTTGAGAATATGCCAAGGAATAAAAGGGCTGGGTTGACTTGCTAAATTTCTTCAGCTTGAGGATTTATTTACTTGAGGATTGCCCATATAGATTTCCAGAGTGGCCAGATTCTTGGTCATGGGATTTTTATTTACTATGCCTTTCTTTTTGATGTTGTTACTTTTATTATTAGCAGTGTTTTCCTTCCTTCTGTGTGATAATTAATGGTTTGCTGTCCTTCCCATGCATAATTAACTCCCAGGTCTCTGGAATTTAGGATTCCTCACATGAAGTTTATTTCCCATATTCTCATGTGTAAAACCTCTGATTCTCTTGTATAAATTTTTAACTCTAATTATTGTCTGCAATGTTCCTTTACTGAAATTAATTATCTTACCATGAGAAGATTTTGAAATGCACTTCTGTCTCCATCAATTTTAAGATAAATTTGTTTCTCTATGTAATAATATAATTGAGACTGATTTTCACTTCAAGTTTAAATGACATTCAATATTCTCTGGATTTAGGATCATTATCTGGATATCTGGTATTTTGGTTGCTTGGGCATATTCCTGTTATTTGACATTTTCTTTAGAAGCTCTCAGTATTAATTTTTTCTTTTTTTATCCCTTATATGAATAAGTGCATGGCATCTCTCTGTGCATTGTTCCTGAAAGAGAAACTAAAACAATAAAAACAGAAATAAATGATGATGTAAGTTCTAATCATGCCCCAAGTTATTGGACATGTCCATTTTTCTAGAAACATTGTATGTTCAGATATTGCAATTCTTAAATTTTTTGTTTCTGGCAATATTTTAAATTCTATTATGAAAATTGTTTCAGATAAAACAAACACCAACAACAAAAACAAACACTGTACAAAAAATGTACATTTATTTACTAAGTGTAATCATTGGGAGACTTTAATCCCAGCACACAGGATGCAGAGGCAGGCAGAATTCTGTGAGTTCGAATCCAGCCTGGTCTACAAGACCTAATGCCAGGATGGCCTCCAAAGCCACAGAGAAACACTGTTTCAACCTCCCCTCCAAAATATTCATTGGGAACAGAATCGCAGATGACCTTGTTGTAAGAATTTGCCTCATTTGGATATATGCCCAAGAGTGCAATTGCTGGGTCTTGCGGTACATTAATTCCCATTTTCCTGAGGAATCTCCACACTGATAAGCAAAAGAGGCTGTACGAGTTGGCACTCTCACCAGCAGTGGAGTAGTGTTCCCCTCTCTCCACATCCTCTCCAGCATAAATTGTCTTCCCTGTTTTTGATTTTAGCCATTCTGACAGGAGTAAGATGATTTGCATTTCCCTGATGGCTAAGGATGGTGAGCACTTTCTTAAGTGTTTCTTGGCCATTTTAGCCTCCTCTGTTGATAATTCTCTATTTAGATCTGTACCTCACCTCTTAATTGGATCCTTTGGTGTTTTGGAGACTTGTTTCTTGAGTTCTTTGAAAATTTTGGAGATTAGCCCTCTGTCAGATGTGGGGTTAGTGAATATCTTTTCCCATTCTGTGGACTGCCTTTTTGTCTTGTTGACTGTGTCTTTTGCCTTACAGAAGCTTTTAGTTTCAGGAGGTCACATTTGTTAATTTTCAATTTCAGTGCCTGTGCCACTGGTGTTATGTTTAGGAAGTGGTCTCTTGTACCAACTCGTGAAGAGTATCTCCCACTTTCTCTTCTAAAAGTTTCAGTGTGAATGGATATATGTTGAGATCTTTTATGCGTTTGGACTTAAGTTTTGTACACGTCAATAAACATGGATCTATCTGCAGTCTTCTGCATACCAGTACCCAATTATGCCAGCACCATTTGTTGAAGATGCTTTCTTTTTTCCATTGTACAGTTTTAGTTTCTTTGTCAAAAATCAAGTGTTCATAGGTGTGTGGGTTAAAATTGGGGTTTTCAATTCGGTTCCATTGGTCTACCTGCCTATTTTTGTGCAATACCAAGCAGTTTTCAGGACTAGAGCTCTATAATAGAGCTTGAAGTCAGGTATGGTGATGCCTCCTGAAGTTCCTTTATTGTATAGGGTTGTTTTGTCTATCCAGGGCCTTTTGTTTTTCCATATAAAGTTGATTAATTTTCTTTCCAGGTCCTTGAAGAATTGTGATGGAATTTTGATAGGGATTGCATTGAATCTGTAGACTGCTTTTTGCAAGATTGCCATTTTTAATTTGTTGATCCTACCAATCCAAGAGCATGGGAGATCTTTCCATTTTCTGGTATCCTCTTTGATTTTTTTTCTTTAACGACACAAAGTTCTTGATATACAGGTCTTTCACTTCCTTTGTTACCATTATCCCCAGATATTTGATGCTGTTTTTGGCTATTTTAAAGGATGATGTTTCTCTGATTTCTTTCTCAGTCACTTCACCATCTGTATATAATAGGGCCAATGATTTTCTTGAGTTTACATTGCATCCTGCCACATTGCTGAAGGTGTTTATCAGATATAGGAGTTCCCTTGAATAGTTTTTTGGGTCACTTATGTAAACAAACATATCATCTGCAAATAGTGAAAGTTTGACTTCTTCTTTTCCTATTTGTATCGCCTTTATCTCCTTTTGTTGTCTTATTGCTGTAGCTAGATCTTCAAGTACAATATTGAAGAGATATGGAGAGAAGGGACAGCCTTGTCTTTTTCCTGATTTTAGAGGAATTGCTTGGAGTTTCTCTCCATTTAGTTTGATGTTAGCTGTTGGTTTACTGTATATTGCTTTTTTTATATTCAGGTATGTTCCTGTTATCCCTGATCACTCTAGGACCTTTATCATGAAGGGGTGCTGGATTTTGTCAAAGGCTTTTTCAGCATCTGGTGAGATGATCATGTGGTTTTTCTTTCGCAAGTTTGATTATATGGTGGATTACATTGATAGATTTTCTAATGTTGAACCATCCCTGTATTCCTGGGATGAAGCCTATTTAATCATGGAGGATGATTTTTCTGATGTATTCTTGAATCCGGTTTGCGAGTATTTTATTGAGTATTTTGCATCGATGTTCATGGGGGAAATTGGTCTATAGTTCTCTTTATTAGTTGTGCCTTTGTGTGGCTTGGGTATCAAGGTAATTGTAGCTTCGTAAAAAGAGTTTGGCAGTGAGCCTCCTGCTTCTATTGTGTGGAATAATTTGAGGAGTATTGGAATTAGCTCTTCTTTGAATTTCTGGGAGAATTCTGCACTGAAGCCATCTGGGCCTGGGCTTTTTCTGTTTGGTAGACTTTTGATGACTGCTTCTATTTCATTAGGGGTTATAGGTCTGTTTAGACTGTTTATCTGCTCTTGATTTAGTTTTGGAAAGTGATATCTATCCAGGAAATTGTCCATTTCCTTTATATTTTCAAATTTTGTGGAGTACAGATTTTCAAAGTATGCCCTGAAGACTCTCTGGATTTCCTCAGAGTCCGTTGTTATGTCCACTTTTTCATTCCTGATTTTGTTAATCAGCATGCTCTCTCTGTGTCTTTTGGTTAGTTTGGACAGAGGTTTGTCTATTTTGTTGATTTTCTCAAAGAACCAACTCTTTGTTTCATTGATTCTTCTCAGTGTTTTCCTGGTTTCTACTTGATTGATTTCCTCCCTCAATTTGATTATTTCCTTGTGTCTGCTCCTCCTAGGTGAGTTTGCTTCTTTTTGTTCTAGAACATTCAGCTGTGCTATTAATTCTCTAGTATGACTGTTCTCCAGTTTTTTCATATGGGCACTTAGTGCTATAAACGTTCCTCTCAGCACTGCATTCAAAGTGTCCCATAAGTTTGTGTATGTTGTGTCTTCATTCTCATTGAAATCGATGAAGTCTTTAATTTCTTTTTTTATTTCTTCCTTTACTCAGGGATGGTGCAATTGTGCATTGTTCAGTCTCCATGTGTTTGTAGGGTTTCTGCGATTTGTGTTATTGTTGAATTCTAATTTTAATGCATGGTTGTTTGAAAAGATACAGGGGGTTATTCCAATTTTTTGTATCTGTGGATATTAGCAATGTTTCCTATTATGTGGTCACTTTTAGAGAAGTTTCCATGTGGTGCCGAGAAGAAGGTATATCCCTTTGTATTTGGATCAATGTTCTATAGATGTCTGTTAAAACCAGTTGGGCCATAACTTCTATTAATTCTTTTGTTTCTTTGTTAAGTTTCTGTCTGGAGGTCCTGTCTAGCGGTGAGAGAAGAGTGTTGAAGTCTCCTACTATTAGTGTGTGAGATTTTATGTGCATTTTGAGCTTTAGTAATGTTTCTTTTACGAATGTATGTGCCTTTGTATTTGGGGCATAGATGTTAAAAATTGAGATTTCATCTTGATGTACTTTTCCTTTGATGAATATTAAGTGTCCTTCTTCATCTCTTTTGATTGATATTAATTTCAAGTCTAGTTTGTCAGATATTAGGATTGCTACACCCGCATATTTCTTGGGACCATTTGATTGGAAGATCTTTTCCCAACCCTCTATTCTGAGATAAAATCTGTCTTTGATTTTGAGATGTGTTTCTTGTATGCAGCAGAAGGAAGGGTTCTCTCTTCGTATCCATTCTGCTAGTCTGTGTCTTTTTATAGGCAAGTTGAGACCGCTGACATTGAGGGATATTAATGACCATTGATTGATGATTTTTCTTTGTGCTTGATTTATTGTTAGTAAAGTTATTTTGTGTAGTTTCTACTCCCTTTTACTTCTGGTGTTTGTAGAGTGGTATTATATCTTGCCTGTGTGTTTGTGAATGTAGTTGTCTTCCTTGGATCTAGGTTTTCCTTCTAGCACTTTCTGTAGAGCTGGATTCATGGATATGTATTGTTTAAATCTGGCTTTGTCATGGAATATTTTGTTTTCTCCATCTATTGTGATTGCTAGGTTTGCTGGATATAGTAGTCTGAGCTGGCATCCTTGTTCCCTTAGCGTTTGTAGGATATCTGCCCATGATCTTCTGGCTTTCATCGTTTCCATTGAGAAGTCAGGTGTAATTCAGATAGGTCTGCCTTTGTATGTTACTTGGCCTTTTTCTTTAGCTGCTATTAATATTTTTCTTTACTCTGTAGGTTTGATGATTTGATTATTATATGGTGAGGTGACTTCTTTTTCTGGTCCAGCCTATTTGGTGTTCTGTAAGATTCTTCTATTTTCATAGGCATATCTTTCTTTAGGTTTGGGAAGTTTTCTTCTATAATTTTGTTGAATATGTTTTCTGTACTTTTGAGTTGTATTTCTTAGCCTTCTTCTATACCTATTATTCTCAGGTTTGGCTTCTTCACGGTGTCCCATATTTTGTTTTAAGGATTTGTTGGTGTTGAGATTTTCTTTGGTTGACGACTCTATATCCTCTAATGAGTCTTCAACACCTGAGATTCTCTCTTCTATCTCTTGTATTCTATTGGTGATACTTGCATCTGTAGTTCCTGATCGTTTACCCAGCTTTTCTATTTCCAGCATCCCTTCATTCTGTGTTTTCTTTATCGTTTCTATTTCAGCTTTCAATCCTTCAACTGTTTGAGTTGTTTCCTTCATTTTTTGGTTGTTTTTTCTTGGTGCTCTTTAGATTCTTTGAGAGATTTGTTTATCTCTTGAATTTTTCCCCCCATTTCATGGATTTTTTGTTTGCTTTTTCTTCAATTTCTTTAAGGTATTTCCTCGTTTCTTCTTTGAGGGTCTTCATCATCTTCATGAAATAATTTTTAAGGTCTGTCTCCTCTCCTTCATCTATGTAGTCCTTTTTGGGTCTTGCTGATGTTGGATCCCTAGATTCTGGTGGGGTCATGTTGGTCTTTCTATTGCTGAGTGAGCTCTTATTCTGTATTCTTCCCATCTCTTCTTCCAGTGGATGCTGGTGGGGTCTTTCTCTCTCCACTGCTCTACTTCCTTCCTGAAGCTGAAGCTGGACTAGCTGGGCTTTGGGGCTTGGAAGAGCTGATGTCTTTCCTGAAGCTGGACTCGCTGGGGTTTGGGGCTTGGAAGTGCTGATGTCTTTCCTGAAGTTGTACTCACTTGGGTTTGGGGCTTGGAAGAGCTGATGTCTTTCCATGTGGGCGGGCCTTCTGGATGCCAGGGCGGGTCTTCTGGATGCCAGGAGCGGTGTCATGTGGGGGATCCCAGCCGGAGACCCAATTTCACCTGAAGCTGGACTTGCTTGGGTTTGGGGCTTGGAAGAGCTGATGTCTTTCCTGTGTTTTGGTTTTTTTGTTTGTTTGTATTATCTTGTTTTTTAAGACAATATTTCTGTGTAGTTCTGGCTCTTCTAGAAGTAGAATGTATATTTGCCTGTGAAATCAACCATGAATTATACCTTCCATTTCTACCAATTTGCTGTGTAATGGAATGGCAAGAGACATAACTTCAAATACACAAACTGAGCATGTTAGACTAGCATCATGTAAAATAACAGAATTGACAGAATTTTAAGAAGGGTGGTATAATGCCATCATCTACAGTAACATCATTTAAGCCACTTTTGCTCACCATAAATGTTCCTTCTGAATCTTGTACACACTGATCCTATGGGACATAATCACATCATCCAAAACTGATACATAACAATGTTCAGACCATTTCTGTAGTGTCGTGTATATTGCTTGTGAGCCTGTTGTGTCACACTGTTTTTACAGAGCTAGAAATCCATTATACTAGGTCACTATATTAAAATCATTGGTTTGATTAAATGCCTTCAAC
Organism: Mesocricetus auratus; assembly: GCF_017639785.1. Taxonomy (NCBI): domain Eukaryota; kingdom Metazoa; phylum Chordata; class Mammalia; order Rodentia; family Cricetidae; genus Mesocricetus; species Mesocricetus auratus. The sequence goes on along the minus strand of NW_024435126.1, from coordinate 5,062 downwards.
ATTTACATCCCTAATTTCCTCAATCTACTTATTTACAAGAATTACTTTGTCTAGTAGCACACGGTCAAACAATTCTCTTGTTCTGGGTCTGTTGCTATTCAAGGATGTGTCTGTGGTCTTCTCCCAAGAGGAGTGACAATGCCTGAACTTTCCTCAGAGGTCTTTTGACATTGATGTGATGTTGTAGAATTAAAGAAACCTGGTATCTGTGAGTGAGAACGTTTTGCTTGTAGAATTCCTAGCTAAAACTTAGTACTCATTGTCACTATTGGTTGTAAATTCAATGTTAATTTGCCTTATGAGCAGCAGACATGCATGAAAGTTTTGGAAGAAGAAAAGATACTTTTCCTGGAATTTCACTTATTTTCTCCATTTTTTATGTAAAGTATGTCCACCATATCTCATTTTGATTCCATAATGAATTCAGAAAATTAGTATCATATAATATTTATACCCGTATATTAAAGCTCTGTGTTAATAGTTGTACCTGACATCGTAAACTTCTGAGAAAAATCTCAAGATGAGGAAACGTTAAATACTACTTAATTTGTTGCAGATTCTGACAGGAAATAGCAAATGGAAAGCATCCCCACATTCCTCAGCTTTGTGTTCACTTCATATGCTGAGGAAAGTATTTTGTTAGATGTCTTTTTCTTCTCAAAATTGAACATGGGTCAAGGACTACTTCACAGAAGATGTGGCTTATTGTATGCAAAGTAAGGCTGGTAACCTTTTGGGAGCAAATGAGATTTCCATGGCATGTAGACAGGAGAGAAAGCAGAGTGGGCTTGGAAATGAGCGAGACAACAAACATTTTCTAGTAAAAGAGAAATCAAGAGCTGAGAACAATTCTACTATACTCAATTCTACTTGAAAGGATTACTGGTCATTATATTTGTAACTGCTACCAGAGCCTATAACATCTGAATTATAATGAGAATACTAGTACAAAATGGAATTAAGTTTAATGTTCTCGACACCAGATTAGAAAAAAATTACAAATTATAAGCCTGATGTGGATAAATGAAAAAGGATTAATCATTAATAGCCTTCTTTGATGTCTGTCTTTATAATGATCTTTCATTTTCTTCGTAGATGAGGATAGATAGAATTATTTCTGGAAAACAAATTATGAGGTGGGGTACAGAATAGACTCTAATTACCCTAAGAAGAAACATGTCACCATGTGAATCTCAGACAATGGAGAATTTAAATAACCCATACATGCCCATATCTGCCATGGATAAAAATGCCCTGAGTCCTGGATATCTAGCAGAATACTGCCTTTCCTTCTGCTTCTTTTGAAGAACCTAATGTGTTTTTCTAAAGAGTAAAATTAACCCTGCATTCTTTTTATGTAAGACCTTAATCTTTAAAGTAATTTGCTCTTATAAACATTGCAGTTCATTGCCTTTAAGTACTGTGAACCTAGAATCAGATTAAACTCATCATCAGTTTCAGAGGCATTATTTAAACACAACCCCGTGCATTTGGCATTTATTGAGTCAATGTGTCATTAGAAGTTGCACACATCAAACACATTCCATTAGACAAATCCTTTGCCAAGTGTTCAAATTCCTCACAAAAGCAAATCCCACACTAAATTAAATGCAAATATACTTCAATAATACCACATCATTTGCTCACTTAAAAAATCTTCATCATAGAATAAAACTTTAAAATAGAAATAGGATGAACGTGTGTAACAAGAGAAGCTGTCATTTTCAGTACAGCCATTTATGATGGGAATGTTGAAAATCATGGGTCCAGCCCAGCATATTGACCAAGATCCTTTCCAGTCCTGCGGGAAGTCAACCTGGAGCAAGAGACCTAAGGACCAGGGATGGGGACAACAAGAAACATGAAAACAATACCACAAGACAGGTTTCTGATCAAGTAGCAAATATTATTTTTCTCAGGCCTGCTAAAATACTCGATAGAGCAGGAAAAAGGCAGGGGGTGAGAGGGTTGCTTTGAGTTGCAAGGTGTATATATAGAAGGGTATTGGTTACCCTCATAGAGCACGATGTCGACAGGGTGAAGAGTTCAAGAGGGAGAAGAATGGATGGGTTAATGGCCATTGCCTATGTGATGGTTAGAGTTGGCTGAGTTTGGACAAGTTTTTTGGGTCACAGTTTTTCTATTTTCTACCTTTGTGGTTTTTCTTCTGAGTAGCCCCAGAAGGCTGCTTTGTTAGGGCTATAGGCCTATTATATAAATCTTTAGAGTTTAGGAAGTACAGGTTTGGCTCCCAAAGTTCAGGTTACCTGAGGTGCTCCCAACATATTCCTCCCTTGAGAACAGAAGGGATCAGGGTAAGGAGGACCAATTTAGGAACCGAAAATTGCAGCCAAAAAATGAAGTTGTCTTTCTCCTTGTCACCTTGACATTTGGGGTCATCTCTTTGAGGTTCGTCTGGGGCGAGAATCGTTGACCTGATCATATATCCTGAGCCTTGGATCCAGATCAGGACAGGATCTGGTCCATGACAGTGATTAGAGAAGGGATCCTTCCATTTGCCAAAAGCACTCTGTAGCAGACCACTTGGAGAACATTAAGCACGAAGAGAGCCTGACTGACAAGAAGGCAGGAGTGGGGAGTGGAGGTGGGGTTTGGAGTTTAATGGGAAAATGTGGAGCCCGGTAAAGTAGAGATCACGTTTTTAAAGTTTGGTTGCCTCACTTTCTGATGCTTTGTCCCTAGGGATTTAAGGCAATGCTTGTTATGTGCAGGATATTGAATCTGGAGTAGAATTGTTTAAATTTCTGTGAGGAATAACCTGGGCCACTATCTGTTTTTATCTTTGTAGCAGCTCCAAGGGTGGCCAAGGCAACAAGGACATGATAAATAACCTTTTTAGTGGCCTCCCCAGTCTGGAGAGAGGCAAATATAAATCCGGAGAAAGTATCAACAATGACATGGAGACATTTAAGCTTATTAAACTGAGGCATATGCGTAACATCCATCTGCCAGAGGGCATTGGGTGTCAGGTGATAATAGGATCCTCATGACCTTTCCAGACATCCTCACTGTATTTTACTCTTTTCTCCAGTTTTTATGTCATGCAGGCACACAGTTTCTCAATGAATTTTGTTGATTGATGTACTTTCCCATAAGAAGCAAAATTCTTGACTAAGAAATTTAAGGATTCAAACTTTAACTCCCTGTGTAATTTTCCTTCTTACATGTGTTCAGAAATTTTATCTGACAATTATCATGTTAGACTGAGGTTGATGTAGGGTATGCCTTTTCTCTAATGTGACAGCTGCTGACCTTATTCTATGTGAAGTATCTTAAGAGCTTTGATACAGAGTGTGAGCACCACATGAAAAAATTGAATTCATTTGGTGTCATATTGATCCTTTGTTATTCTGGCATCTATCATTGGCGTTGAGCACATGCTGTTATTTTGAGAAAATTGAGTTTTGTGTATCTATGTTTTTATTATGTGAAAGTCTTAAAAGAATATTAAAAGTACTTTTTGTATTAAAATAATACAAGATATTGTCCCCTCATGTGTCTATATAACCAAATTTATTCTTTTACTACCATATTAGTAACTTAGTTCTCATTAAATTGTGTTACTTAAGGTTTTATATATATATATTTATATATATTACAATAAAATGAATATAGTCACATATGATATACCTTATCATTTTATTTGTACAATATGAATTTCTATATTTCTATATGTATTTATATGCATTTCTTATAAATAATATTTCTTTTACTTATTTGCAACACACTATTAAGCACTGCACTGAACCCAAGGAACTCAGTGGCAGAGAGAGAGGAGTGATGAGCAAATTGGCAAAGAATGGTCTGGCAAAACCAGCAGAGACAGCTGATCTGAACAGGGGGGAGCTCTTGGACCCCAGACCGACAGCGGGGAGGCTAACATGGGACTGATCTGGACCCCCCAAATGTGAGTGTCAGTGAGAAGGCCTGGGCAACCTATGAACAGTGGATCAGTGTCTATCCCTGGAATATAAACAGTCATCCTGTGCCCATAGCACAAAGAGGGATGCTCTCTCAGCCTGGACTCTTCAGAGAGTGCCTGGACCATACCCGGAGTGAAATGACTGACTCATAATTGTTAATCTAAGTATGTCTCTTACCGGAGAAGTTTCCGGGCTTCCTACTCCATAGCGTTACGTCTCGACTCTGTGTTTCTCCTTCCCAGAGTCTTCCAGCAATCCTGGACTCCTAGTCCCACCTATCTAGATTCCTATTGTTCAGCAGTGCTTTATTGACAAATGCATCTGACTTCACCTGAACATCTCTTTTCTGTTTAAACAAAAAGAAAGGTCGTAACATTAACATAGTCAAATTGTATATAACAGAACAGTTATCAAATAAGAACATAGTTACAATATTTTAGCAAGATTTAAAAAAATTATCATCCATCCCATCCTTGTGAGTCCAAAGTTCTACATGTAGCTTATTTTTATCATAACTACGGAAAACTCTAATTATAACTATCTGTCTTCAACTCCATCAAAGACCACAGAAGGATAATGTATAAACACTAGGATTGACAAAGACATCTTGCTAACTGAACAGTCACATGACGTTCCCAAGTAATGTCAGGGTATCCATCTTCAGCCCATAGGCCACAGTGTGTCCAGAAGATTTCTCAGCAAAGCAGGAAATTTCAAACTGTCCATCTGAAATGGCAGTCTGTCAGTCAATTTTCTGTGTCCTCAGAAAGTCTTGTAAACTCTTCCATGAATCAGGAATCCTGAAGGGCTGTTTGAGTTCAGCAGTCATATTCTTGTGAGTACTGCATGTCCAGTTTATAGAACAATAGTCAAAGAGTCCCGACAAGAGCAGTTTCTTGCCCAAATGGTTAATCTTGCCATCTTGAAAGCAAACTCCATAATGAGTTTCTTCTATGCCTATCTCAGACATAATTGGTGCTGCCAGGAGCAGACATTTCTCATTGTCAAGAAAAACCCTAAACTATTTTAAATGCCATTTTCTGAAGGTCTTTGAAAGGTTTGAAAACTGCCTATCTATCTCAAATATATTTCTGTATATCTAGAAAACCTAACTTACC
>NW_024435125.1:0-7816 GCF_017639785.1 Mesocricetus auratus | reverse complement strand
TGTCCCGCGCTACCGTCTCGCCAGCAAGAACGACGCAGAACACTCGGATCCTTCTGCAGTAAAGCTTTAATGCATCTTGAGAGATAGATGATCAGCTTCTTAGAGGGAGACCCCAAGCTAAGAAACCCAGCCCCTTATATAAGCCTAGGAGCTCCGAGTGAGACGTGTAGAGCCGGGATTGGTGGTTTGCACATCACCCCAGATGACGCCACGGGAGAGGCACAGCTTAAACGGTTAACTCCAACTGACAGCAGATGTCAGCGCCATCTTCTAACGGTTAACTCCAACTGACAGCAGATGTCAGCGCCATCTTCTAACGGCAATAGCGATAGCGAGGGCGGCTCCTCACATCTCCCCCTATTCATTTATTTTTGAAGCAATAGGACACCCACAACTTTGGAGTGGAGATAGAGGTCAAATCCCCATGTGCAAATTCGGAACATGTACAAAGCTCCTCTCCAGGGTCTTATCCCCAGAGAGAGCCCTGACCAGTCCGATGTCGTTTTTCTGGGGGAAGGAGATCATGACATAGAACCTTCATGCAAGATGACTTATCTCCCAGGAGAAAGTCGTTATACCGCAGACCTCTCCTGTGCAGTGCTTAGCCTTGCAACTCCTTGGGCTGCTGAAGCCTACCCACTCTATCCCGTGCAATGAGACTAGCCTCGTGGGGTGCAAGAGCTGGGAGGCCAGCGACCTATTGCTTTAACATGGTTAACCAAATGTCAGGGAGGCTCCGTGTTCTAAGGCAGCAAGTGCTTGTGCCACCACCACTTTGTCTCTTTTGTTTGGGCTCTGAGCTTACACACCATCCAAAGCATCAACACTATTCCACAGCAGAGAACTAGGCTAAATGATCCTACCCCCACCCATTCCTTAAAATAAGAAAATGCAGATGAAATCCAGGAGGAGAGGCCTTCCATCAGAGAAAGATCCAGATGCGTCGAATTCACTTGCAGGATCGCCATTCTCAACTCACGGAGTGTCTGCTCAAACTCAAAAGTCCAATTCTGTAATAAATGTTGAGACAGAGCTTGTGACAGGTTAGCTGCTCTTGTAAAATTCTCATATTGTACTGAAGTGACACAAAGGCCAGGCAACTTTTGTTCACATCCCAATTGGGCCATCTGCCACAATATATCCAATTGTTCCTGAACCAAATTAATCTGTTGGTTTACCAACATCAGGCCTCCTTGTATCTGAGAATTGGCAGTGGCCTGTTTATCTAGGACCATGGTCACAGTGGCCTATAGTTCATTAATGGTTTGAGTTGTCTGCACAGTGGCAGAAAGTGCAAGGGCCGAGGCGGTAACCGAAGCAGTAACCGCGGCGGTGGCTATCAGGCCCACAATAATAGCAGAGATCCCAAAAATCTCGCTTTTCCCTAAACAAACTCAAATTACTTGGCGCCTCAACAGGAACTGGAACAAATCGAGGCATGCGCATTACCAAAGCAAAAGGGTGCTTAATAGCATCCCAGCATAATGCATAAAAACAATTCTAAGCAGAGCAATTTATTTCTTTCTGATTCTTACCTAAGGTATCATTACTCACAACCCAAATAAAGGGCAGCTGAATAATTAGTTCTCTTAAAAGGGGTATACTTAACATTGGAGGAGGACCAATCAGATGATCCATAGCTCTGTCCCTCACTCAGACTGTTGCCTAATGCCCCTTTCCAATCAAAAGTAATCTGTCCCTTCTCACTATCATAGGAGAAAGATCAGTACAGCTTCCATTAATTCAAAAGGATTAGCATTAGATCTTTCTGGATCCATATGAATAAAATTATCCTTTAATGAAGAAATCACAGTAAAGCACAAGCTTCCTACTAATGACAAGGTTCTCTCATCCTGAAAACTCTGTATCTGAGGATCTAAAGGCAAAAAGGCAAGCCCCAACTCTCTATTAGTTGTGAAAAATCTAGGGAACACCTGGGCATTCTGCATCACTGGCATCGGTAGGGGGAAGGTAGACATGATGGCCCACCGTAACTCTCCCATCATACTAGGAACCATCATCCCGAGTAGGAGAGTCTTCATCACCCACTTGGCCTCCATCCTTCTTATTCTGGAGTTGTGAAGGAGCTCTTCGAGTGAGTCTTTCAGGGATCCACAGGGGGTTTTCTTCCTCCTGTGGAAAAACACACACAGCTCCCCTGGATCTTATAAGAATAGGATCCGGGCCTTTCCAGAGATCAGTCAAGACATCTTTCCATTTTACCATTTCTTTTGGCCTATCAGGCTCTAAACTGTGGCGATCGGCCGCAGTGTGGCCTTGGGCATCAGAGTTCAAGAAATTAAGGGTAAAAAGTGCCATGGATACAGCAACTCTTGGTACCGAGGGTAGAACATCCTCAATACTCCCCTTTTGTTTAATCAGATATGATTTGAGTGTACGATGGGCACGTTCCACAATGCCCTGTCCTTGAGGGTTATAAGGTAGGCCAGTTAGATGGGTAACATCCATTTGCCGACAAAACTGTCGGAATTTTTGAGAGGTATATGCTGGTCCATTGTCTGTTTTTAAAATTCTGGGTTTTCCCTAAGCACTCCAGGCCTCAAGGCAATGTTGAATCACATATGAGGCCTTTTCCCCTGTTAGGGGTGTGGCGAACATTACGCCAGAACAGGTGTCAACAGAAACATGAACATATTGAAGCCTTCCAAAAGAGGGAATATGAGTAACATCCATCTGCCACATCTGCAATGGTCTAATGCCACGTGGGTTTATTCCCATGTGGGGAGTAGGTAAGAATTCGCAGCAATTCTGGCATTGAGTAACAATTTCCCTAGCCTCTTTCCTGGATAGAGCAAAACGACGGCGCAAGGTCTCAGCCGTCACATGAAAGCGCTTATGGAATTCTTTTGCTGCTTGTGCATGGGTAGACAAGGCAGCGGCCACCAGCTTTGTAGCCTTGTCCGCTAAGTCATTCCCTAAGGACATGGGACCTGGGAGTCCAGAATGTGCTCGGACATGGGTAATGAAAACAGGAAATCTCCTATTTAACAAGGCAGCTTGTATCTTTTGAAAGATGTTAGCAACTCTGCTGGAGGATCTTATTATTCCAGCTATCTCAAGGAGATTAACTGCATTAACCACATAAGAGGAATCTGATACAATATTGAGGGGTCCTGGAAAAGCCTCAAGAACCTCCAGTACTATCAGACATTCTACAACTTGAGGTGAAGTTTCATTATATTGTTTAGATATAACCCTATCCTTGACCACATAAGCTCCCATACCAGTTTTTGATCCATCAGTGTACACCACAGTCCCATCTGGGAGTGGGTCTTTAGCTGTCACTTGTGGAAACACTATAGCCTGGTTTAGGGCAAACTGTAAAATTGGATGCTTTGGAAAATGATTATCAATTTGTCCTGAAAAGGAAGTAACTAAAACTGCCCAATCACTAGATGTGGCTGCCAAGGTCTGAACTTGTGCAGCAGTATAAGGCACAATCAAGGAATCAGGATCCCTGCCAAAATGTGTAACAGCTGCTTTTATTCCGCGAAGCGCGAGCTGTGCAACAGCATCAGGGTACCAGTCAATAATCTTAGCAGGGGAAGCATTTGGATGAATCCAAAGTAATGGTCCATGTTGCCACAGGACTGCAGTTGGCAATTGAGCTGTCTTAAAAACACACAGATTAAAAGGTAGTGACTCCTCAATACGTTGTAATTGTGCTTCCTGTAAGGCCTCTTCCACCATCTGTAAGGCTCGGTGGGCGGCAGGGGTAAATTTTCTGGGTGAGGAGATATGAGGCTCACCCTCCAGGAGATCGAAGAGGGGTTTTAGATCAGCAGATGGAATTTTTAAAAAGGGCCTCAACCAATTTATATCTCCCAGAAGTTTCTGAAAATCATTTAATGTTTGTAAGTGGTCTTTGCGAATTTCTATTTTCTGAGGAACTATATTTTTGGGAGTAATCATTGAGCCCAAAAAGAGGCCTGTATCTGCAATTTGAACCTTTTCTGAGGCAATCTCTAATCCCCACTGTTTTAATTCAGCCACCAGCATGGGGAAAGCCTTTTGTAAAACATCTAACTCTTTGTGACAAATAAGAATATCGTCCATATAATGGATAACGATTAAAGATGTAAATTGCTTCCTAATTGGCTCCAAAGCCTCCTGCACATACAGCTGACATATTGTTGGGCTATTGGCCATGCCTTGCGGCAGTACCTTCCACTGAAATCTCTTGTCTGGTTCCATATGATTAAGAGAAGGGATAGTGAAGGCAAACCTTGGTCTATCCCGTGGGTAAAGTGGAATAGAGAAGAAACAATCCTTAATATCTATAATAATAAGCTTCCAATCTTGAGGAAGTGCAGAAAGCAAAGGAAGGCCTCTTTGAACAGGGCCAAAAAGATGCATCTGATTGTTAATGGCCCGCAGGTCATGGAGTAATCTCCACTTCCCAGATTTCTTCTTAATAACAAAAATTGGTGTATTCCATGGGGAGGTAGAAGGCTCTAGATGCCCCAGCCGTTCCTGTTCTTGCACTAATCTTGTGACAGCCTCTAATTTTTCAGAGGATAGAGGCCATTGAGAGACCCATAACGGCTCCTCTGTTTTCCATGGTATGGGTCGTGAAGCCTCAACGGCCCCTAAATAAAACCCAGTCCTTTTCTACCCCGATTTCCGTGTTGTGTAATGGGTGTTATTCTGCCTTGTTCTTGCCTACCCAAGCCTCTACCGTTTGTATACCCCATCTTTGCCATAATGGCTGATGCCTGGGGGGAGTATTCATTAGTTAGGGTCATGCCCATGGCTTGTAACACATCCCGTCCCCATAAATTTACAGGGAGTGGCAACACATAGGGGGTAAAACATCCCTGTTTGCCCTCAGCATTCCGCCAGGTTAAGGCTGAGGCACTGATGGCAGGAGAGGACTGGTATCCAAGACCTTGTAGAGAATGAGATGAAACAACAGTGGGCCAAGACTTCGGCCACCAATGGAGTGAAATAATGCTTTTGTCTGCTCCCGTATCCATTATCCCTTCAAATTCTTTTCCATTAATTAACAATTTTATTGTAGGTCTCTCATTTAGGGGTATAGCCAGATAGGCTGAATCACTTCCAGAAGATCCCATAGCCCTTTTTTGTAAAGTGTAGGTTTCTCCATCCCCGAGGGAGGGCAGCAACACCAGTTGTGCAATTCTATCTCCCTGCTTTATAGAAAATACACCCCGAGGGCTAGAACAGAGAACTTGAATCTCCTCTTTATGATACGGGTCAACAATTCCAGGATATATAATGAGTCCCTGTAAAGTTAAGGAGCCACGGCCCAGAATAAGCCCAATGGTGGCAGGGGGCAAAGGTCCAGGGGAATGGACTGGGACCGGTTGAACATTCATTTGGGGCATGAGTAAGAAGTCGGAGGCGGCACGCAAGTCCATTCCGGGGGTTCCTCGGAAACCTCTACTTCCTCTTGATTGCTTTTCTGAAATTGGTTCCCATATTTCTGAGGGCCCTGGGACCATGGGCCCCGTGACCCGTTTTTTGATTGGGGTACCTTGGGTTCTTCAATAGGGGGCAGAAGCCTCCCTTTTACATCCCGGACTGACCTGCATTCGCTAGCCCTATGATAACCTTTACCACAACGATGGCAAAGCTTCGATTCTCTTGTTCTTTCAGGGGCTTGACAATCTTTCTTAAGGTGCCCCATTCTCCCACAATTAAAACAAGCTTTTCGACTAGATAAATCTCTATACCTGTGCGTTTGTAAAATGGCGGCAGCTAGTCCTGCATTGGTTAGGGGTCCCCCCAGCTCCCTGCACACTCTGAGCCAATCTTGTAAACCTTTGCTTTTGCGAGGGGCGATAGCCGCTCGACATTCCTGGGTTGCTTGTTCATAGACAAGTTGCTCAATCAGGGGCATAGCTTGTTCTGAATCACCAAAGATGCGACTGGCGGCCTCTGTCATTCTGGCCACAAAGTCTGAAAATGGCTCTTGGGGTCCTTGGACAATCTTTGTAAGGTGTCCACTGGACTCTCCCCTTTTGTGAGGGCCTTCCATGCTTTAATAGCGGCGGCCGACACCTGACCATAGACACCCCAGATGTAGTTGGTTTGATTAAGGGCATGTTGACCCTGACCTGTCAGCATTTCAAATGTCCACTGCCTCTGATTCTCATCTTCAGCCGTGGCATTAACTCTAGCTTGTGCCTGGGCTGCATCATACCAGAGAGCCTTCCATTCCATGTATTGTCCCATGTTGGGAAGCACTGCTTTCACTGTCGTCTGCCAGTCAGTGGGAGTCATGGCAAAATTAGCAAGCCTTTCCACCTGTAATGTGGTAAAGTTAGCATTGACCCCATAATTACGAACGGATTCGGCCAATTCTTTGATTTGATTGTAATCTACAGGGGTATGTACTCTTCCGCCTTCCGCATTCTCGAATACTGGAAAAGCTACTTGTATTTTTCTCCGTTCCTCTAAAGGTAAAAAGGAGTCAGTACCAGTATTCAGCCGAAGCTCATACTGCGGAGGCGCTGAGGGGCGTGAGCCCGCCGGATTTATAGGTGGTGGCCTCACATTCATTTTTGTTTTCAGTGGCCGGTGTCTATCAGGGTGATATCTTTCTTCCTCATACCGTGCCACCTCCTCCTCTAGACCACCTTCTTCGCTAGAATACAGAGTGTCAGAATCAGAATTATCTAGCTCCAAGGCTTCTAGCTCTACTGTAGGGTATAGACTAGATTCTGGCTTTTTCTTTTTCTTAGATTTGTTAGGGGGTGAATGATCACTCCCTTCTTTCTCTCCCCTTTCTTAACTTCTTGGGGAGGGCCTTTTTTCTTAGACATGTCTTTCCTTTTGCGAGCTCCCATTCTCTCACTCCGTTCAGTTTCTGACATGCTATCCTGAACTTCCTCTAAGGTTCCCTGACTTTCTATTATAGCAGGGTGACAGGCCTCATCCTCCAAGCAGTTTTTAACTAGCTTCCAAATGGCTTTGGTACCTAAGTGGAGATCTCCTTCTGCATGCTTCCTGTCTAGTTCTTTACCTAGCTTGTTCCATGAGGCCACAGTGAGGGACCCGGAACAAGCATACCATGGTGCCACTCTATCTACCTCCTTCACAAAATTTTGAAGTGTTCGTGGTGCAATTTTAAGATCTCTTTGTTTTAGCACAGTCTGTAGGGCAGTAACCACTGACTGTGACAACCCCATCGCGCTAGCGGCTTATCTAAAAACGGCGCTCAACTCCGTTACCAGACTGACAGCACCAGACTGACAGCACCAGACTGACAGCACCAGACTGACAGCACCGTTCTGTCAGCACCAGCCACGATGAAGGAGAAGGACAAACAGGACTAGCACCAAAGCCTCCACTGACCCGTCCCACGGTGATGACAAACTAAGGCCAAAGTCGAGAAAGGGGGTGTTCAGGATAAAGCATACCTCTCTGAACTTACGTCCCTGCAGTTCTGAATCCGCCCCGTCTTCCGAGGGGTCTCCCGCGGCGCCGGCGATGTTGAAGAGTTCCCGGGTTTCGGCACCAGATGTCCCGCGCTACCGTCTCGCCAGCAAGAACGACGCAGAACACTCGGATCCTTCTGCAGTAAAGCTTTAATGCATCTTGAGAGATAGATGATCAGCTTCTTAGAGGGAGACCCCAAGCTAAGAAACCCAGCCCCTTATATAAGCCTAGGAGCTCCGAGTGAGACGTGTAGAGCCGGGATTGGTGGTTTGCACATCACCCCAGATGACGCCACGGGAGAGGCACAGCTTAAACGGTTAACTCCAACTGACAGCAGATGTCAGCGCCATCTTCTAACGGCAATAGCGATAGCGAGGGCGGCTCCTCACAT
>NW_024435124.1:0-24818 GCF_017639785.1 Mesocricetus auratus | reverse complement strand
AGACCCAGAAACACTGACACACACAAAGGTCTGATTTCTGTTTGTGGACCTGCGCTATGTCATGTAAAATTATATTTAGTTGTAGATACTTTCATTATAAAACAAGGGTTCACTAGTCACTGTGTTTTGTGTGGTCTCTTCTCCAGAATATCTTTACAAGCTATGCTAATGTTCAGTTTGTTTTCTGTGTGAGTACATGTTGATTGTGAATGAAGGGATCTGTAATGTGTTGCTGAGAGGAATTTGAAGTACCAAGGACTGTCATTAATGGCTTTCTCACCTATGTTTATTCAGGAAAGTTGTTTATACCTCATTTGCATGCTTATTTGCTTGGGGGTTCCAGGTAATACTGGCACAGGGATCGGTTTAGAAGCAGTCCTTTTGTTTCCCTTTCAAGAAGTGTTTTATATAACTTTGGTGTTTGTCATAGGGTTTCCAATGCTGCAATAAAACACTATGACCAACAAGAAAGTTCAGAAGGAAATGGTTTCTTCAGTTTACATTGCCCAGTTTGCTGTTCCACGCAAGAAAGATAGGACAGGAACTCAAACAGAGCAGGTTCCTTGAGGCAGAAGCTGATGCAGAGGCCATGAAATGGTGCTGCTTACTGGTTTGATCAGTCTATTTTAGTACAGAATTCAGGAACACAGGCACAAGAACAGAGCCAGTCACAATGGGCTGGACCTACCAACATTGATTAATAATTTAGAAAATGCCTAACATCTGTATGTCATGGAGACACTTCCTAAACTGAGGTCCATTCCTCTATGATGACACTAGCTTGTGTTAGGTTGGCACACAAATGCCTCCAGTACAGTGTTCATTCTTTCCCAAAGTTTTGATAGATTCAGCCTAGATTCTACCTGGTTTGGAGCTATGTTTGTTACCATCCACACTTGTTGATTGTGACTCACATGTTTATGTGTTTTTCTCTTATCTGGTTTCAATATTCAAACACGTCTAGGCATTCCTTTCTTACTTTCAAATTTCCTATTGTTTAATATTTGAAACATCCCTGGAAGAACTTATGTATTTTTTTCTTTTTGTTTCAGGGTTTCTCTGTGTCTTTGAGGACTGTCCTAGAACGAGCTCTTATATACCAGGCTGGTCTCAAACTCAGAGACCTGCCTTCTTCTGCCTCTCCTGTCCTGGGATTAAAGGTGTGTGCCACGACAGCCCAGTTGACCTTCTGGATTTTTATTTGTTTAGAATAACACTATTTTATCCTACAATTTAATTTTTAGCTTGTGTCTCTTTATCTGATGTGGCCAGTTATTTTTTTTTTTTGGTTTTTACGAGACAGGGTTTCTCTGTAATGTTTTGGAGGCTGTGCATCCTGCCCAGCCTCAAACTCACAGAGATCCACCTGACTCTGCCTCCTGAGTGCTGGGATTAAAGGCGTGAGCCACCACCGCCCAGCCAGTTTTTTTATCATTTTGTTACATGCTTGACAATGACCTCAGCACTGTTTCTGTGACCAAGTGTTCTCCTTTCCATGTACATAGCAGTGATTCCAGCTGTGATATTTTCAATGATGTCTCACCTAGTGATTTAACATTGGTTTCTTCTAGTATTTGGATGTCACTGACTCATGCATCATTAGATTGTTTGGGTTATCCTATATTTCACGGTAGAGAATTCATAGCACAAACCTCCATCCTAATATTGCTTTAATTTTAGGTTCTAGCATTGTTTCCATAGGAATTGCCAACAACAATAGTGGTTGAAATGAAGGAGAACATCACAGTCAGTCCCTTGGAAAAGGACATCCTTGAAAAGGATTTCAGAATGTTAACATCTCTATGCTTTGGTTCATCTGGGAAAGTGAAGCTTGCCTGTCACCTTCCTACAAATACAGAAGTTGCTATCAAGGTGCTTGAGAAAAATCAGAATGCTGTGTCTGATATCAACTCAGAAGTAGAGCTCCTTTAGTCTTTGGAACACATAAACATAGTTCAATTTTCAAAGTCAGTGACACCTGAAAATTTCTTATGTGGTCATGGAGTATGTTGCAGGAAAAGATCTGGCAATGTTCCTGACAAGAGATAGGCTATGTAAATGAGGAGAAAGCTAGACCTATATTCTAACAGGTTTTGACTGTGTGCACTTTCTCCACCAAAGACTCATCGCACATTGTGATATTAAATTGGATAATATCCTCATTGACAGAGCTGGAAATATAAATCTTTGTGACTTCAGAATGTCTATTCAGCTCGCAGATGGCAGATGTTGAAGAAGATCTGTGGCTCCTTGCACTATATGTCTTCTGAGATCTTGGCAAGAAAACGCTATGATTGGCTAGTAGTTGACATGTGGAGCTTGGGGGTTGTCCTATATGTACAGGTCACAGGAAAATTTCCATATGAAGAAACCACAATTCATGGTAATCACAAGCTCATCACCAAAAACAAATTATCCCATTCCTGTCCACCTGTCAAAGCCCTGTCACATGCTCTTGCACAATTGCTCACAGTCCCCACCAAGCAGAGGAAAACAATATGTCAGCTCCTGGGAAGAAGGTGGCTGGGCCACATTGAAGAGCATGTAGAACCTGCAAAAAAAGAAATCCTTCCCAGGGTGATAGATACTATGTGTACCATTGGCTACACCTGTGTTATCACAGTCAAATAATAAAGTAACAGCAACTTTCAATATTTGGAAACACAAATTGAGCTATGGGGAGTGTCATCAGAAAAATGGAATTACCTGGTTGAAGAGCAGCCCTATAGGTGCTCTTCATCCCTTCTGCACTTGAAGAGGAGAACCAGTGAATGAGCCTTTCCAACAATTATAGAAGTGGAGAAGGGTCACTTTCAGGAGGTTGGTATGCAAAGAACATGGATGAGATGTCAAAGCTACAGCATTGACAACAACTACTCCTGCCTGGTGCTGATGCCCTGTTCAGATGAAATAGTCCCTGAAAGAAGTTTCACAATGGCCTGTTGTATTCACAGTGCTACAGGGAATATTCCAATCAACATGAATACTCTGGAAAACCTACCTGAAAATCTCCACTCACATCAATCAATACTATATGGAAAAACTTCATACTTTCTGCACACAGATTTCTCCACAAAGGAACTATGCACAGGGCCCAATATGCCCAATGACCAGCCCCTGGTTGGACCCACAACCTCTGAATCCAGGATATTCAGGGCCTGGAAGATGATGAGGAAGTGAATTTGCCACATACTCAGAGCATTTGCTTTGTTTCTGAACCACTCCATGGTGAATCCTGGACCTTCTTGTAAGATACAAAGTAAAGAGAGGATCATTCAATTCATAAGATACCCATTTCATTTGACCAACAAATGTTTTCCTCCATTGTATTTTCACTGTGTTATTTTGTTTTATTTTTTACTGTTATAATATTTTTAATAAAAGTTACATTTCCAGAGCCATTC
Source organism: Mesocricetus auratus (assembly GCF_017639785.1). Classification (NCBI taxonomy): domain Eukaryota; kingdom Metazoa; phylum Chordata; class Mammalia; order Rodentia; family Cricetidae; genus Mesocricetus; species Mesocricetus auratus. Next base: position 21,414 of record NW_024435124.1, on the reverse strand, counting down.
ATTTGACTCACATACTGCATTGACACAAAGGAAGAAAACAGATACTTTCCCTACAAAACATTTAACAATACTTTGTTTTGTCATGACACATACCTTGTGCATATTATCTGGTATTTGTTACACAAAGTTGTAAATAATGAAGGTCTCACATTAAAATAGTTATTTTTCTGCTGGGCGGTGGTGGCACATGCCTTTAATCCCAACACTCGGGAGGCCAGGCAGGCAGATCTCTGTGAGTTTGAGGCCAGGTTGGACTGACAGCCTCCAAAACAATACAGAGACACCATGTCTCGCAAAACGAAAAAATAAAGGCATTTTTCTTTGAACAATGGCCTTCAGATTAAATACCTGAATGTTACATGTATTATACAGAAGTGGTTGTAATATTAAATACTGTAATATATAGAAAAACATTAATAAGCCAGTTTTTGCATAGCTGTCACACTGTTAACCTGTTGATTTTCATTTATACTTTTAAAATTACACATCTGGCCAGGTGTTGGTGGCACATGCCTGTAATCCCAGCATTTGGGAGGTAGAGGCAGGCGGATCTTTGTGAGTTCCAGGTCAGCCTGGTCTAAAAAGTGAGTTCCAGGAAAGCCTCCAAAGCAATACAGAGAAACCCTGTCTCAAAAAACCAAAAAACATAACAAAACAAAACAAAACAAAAAAACAAAAATTACACATCTGTCAGTATAAAAGTTTTTTAAACATTTATTTTTTAAAAGCCTTTTAAATTTACATCTTTTCAAACACCAGTATGGTTTCTGTATCAACTCCCACATATATCTACTTAATAATAAGTTAACAAAAAAATGGTAACATGTAGCATCCTGCCAAGAGGTCTTATTAGGAACAAGGGCAATTGTGAAGTCAACATTTTTAGTGTACCACTACAAATGAATACAGCATCACAGAATGCAAAAGTGCATAGACAGGGGAAGTCACCTTAGGTTACTAGTGCAGCTGAAGGTTTCAGCTTAGAGTATGATTTTTCTCAAGAAGCCTGTGTCTAAGAAGCAAAACTGGAACACCATCATTTCTCTTTGAACACTTCTAGTGAGTTTTTATTCAAGTGGCTTTTATGTAACTTATCTTTTAACCTAATTGGTCTTTCCCTGAAGAACACATTTTTAAGCAATATATTTTGCCTCATGACATACATGAAATTCTACAGTCAACTCCTTCTCTTTATTTAAAATCAATACCTACAATACACTTACAAATATGTACATGTTCTCAGAATCATAAAAATAGTTAATTTTTATGAGCTTAAATAATTACTGAATGTTAATACAAAATACATTAATTAATATCTGTATAAATTTATATTTATAAAAATTTTCTTATAGCAGCATTATTATTGCAAAAGAAATGTGACCAAATGGCATTGCACAGGGACTCCGACCATAAATCAGCATGGCCAGCTGCAATGTCCTCTGCAGGTGATGCCTGCTCCCACCTACAGAACAGCCATTCTCACAATGCACCAAAGCCATTGGGGGAAAAAGTGCCTGACGCTATACACACCCCCAATTTTCCATCACTTGACCTGCAAGGTTTATTAAAATGTCCTCCAAAATGAAAGTTACCTTTATGGCCCCCAAACAGAAATAACTAAAACAATCATTGATGAATAGTGTTTGTAATTGAATCACATGAACTTATTGGAAATTAACTTAAGTAATTTCATGAGAAGAGTAAGAAAGTAAACTGAGGATTGACCTGAAACCTGATGACATTATCACAAATAAAACTTCCCATATCTCAAACACTCATATTCAGCTTGTTCTTGCTGAGCTCATGCTCCAGACTGCCAATCAAAACATAGATACTTTCTTGCGCATCTCTGAGGTTAGCCTTCTCTCTCATCATAGACTGGATTGTCTCCATTGTCAAGTACTTCTAGAACTTGCAGCCTTTAGACATGGGGAATTGCTGCCCAATCTTGACCTCTGCTCCATCGGTTTTGTGATGATATCCACTTTCCCCATCTTCTAAGGCAACATCATCATAATCCAAATCTTTGACATTTCTTTCATATTTAAAAAATAAATTGCCCAATAGCTGCTCCAGTCTCCTGGAGAGCAGTTGCTGAGTGGACTATCTAGTCTCATCTGCCTTGGCCTCAGCACCCCAATGAATCTGTACTGCTCAAATTCAATACAGATGGTTGCTATTTTCTTTTAGCCTCAAATGATTCAGAGATGACTGCTCCAGGCAAACTGTTTGGGGGTTCTTTGACAGCTAAACATTGCACTGGCTAGAGCTGGAGCAGGTAATGGTGAACTTTGATGTGTTTCTTAAAGTCCAAAACCCTTATGAATTCTTCAATATCAGTGAAAATTCTGCTGTGTGGCAAAGACTGTTGTCTCTGGTTAAGCAATACTGAAGTAAAGCATACAGTCAAATTCTGGCAGGTCGTCTCATTCACTTCATGGTATGAAGCTGCCAGTTTCAGGTGATCTTACAGCATCTTTATGGTTGCCTTCCCAACATCCAGCAATCAATGCGGCACGCCAGCTGTGAACTTGGAGTCACCGAACTCATTCTCACAATCATTTGTTCACATTTTCAAAGACTATTCACCATTGCATGTAACACAACCTCATACAGCTGCTTTGTTGTCAGTGAAGAAGAAAGTTCTCTTAGTCTTTAAGAATACCTGTTGTTACATTTATATCTGGGTACTGGTTTTGCTATCCTTCTCAAAAGCCTCTTGAAGCTGTTTCTTGACAGCTGCTGAACCACACAATTGATACAGCCCTACAACCTGGCAACACCTCCCTTCAGTCTCCACCATACATGTCTCTATCAACAGCAGTGCTATCGAGGCCACATTTTCTTTCTCTATGACTTTCTGAATGTCAACACCAACCATGACTGATTCACAGTTTTTGTCTAGGCCATGGAGAGAATCCTCCCACTGTTCCATGAGGGTCACCTTGACTTAAATAAGGCCCCTGGCATGACAGCCAAATGATGTGCCTTTGTCATTCTGAAAAATGTAGGCAGTACAATTATGCCATGACAGCGCACTCAACTTCTCCTTGAAGTGGCTTCCCAACTGATGACCATCAGTCTCAAATGTTATGTGTTTTCAATCTCTTTATTGAAAGTGTGGTCCTTGTCTAAAAACGTCATACGTCAGTCGAGCAAAGTTGCTCTGGGTTTGTTTACTGAATCTACCTGAATTGCACAAAAGACATCTTTGGAATCTATCTGGTGTGGCTTTAAACCCTTTGTGCCATAGAAGTTCCTGCTTATGAGCCTTGATATGTACTGTGAGTACTGGGGTTGTTCAGCAAAGCTGTAATGTCTAAAGGCATCTATATCTAGTTCCTTTTTTCTACAACTGCTTGGAATGGCTTCTCTTTCTTTTCCAAGTTTGTGCTCCAATCCATTTGGTTCTGAGTCTGCGTGAGTAACCATTATTGAGGTAACCTCCCTTGCAGGAATACTTTTAGCTCGCATTGGCTTTATTCTGGTAAGTTTTGCTGAGATGATACAGTGGTATCAAGATGGAACTAGCTTATAACATTCCTTGTTGGGTTCACAGAGGACAGAGCAACACTATGAAAGAGTTTCCAACAGTTACATTTAGACAACGAATGTGTACTATCTGGACAGTTCACATAGTGCAAGATTCCCCTGGCACCCAGGTTTGGCGGAAAACTGCCAACCTTTTCATTTATATGGAAAGTTGTCTCACAGTATGTGGAAATTTTATTTTATCTGGCAAAGACTATGTAATTGTAATGCCTTTCTTCACAGGGCTAGGGCCTGGAAAATATGGTTCCATAGCTCTCAGTTCAGTCCTGCTTGTAGAAACAAAGATCCCAGGTCCTGTGTAAGCAGATTTCAACATAGGGCTGTCCTCTGCCATCATGCATTGTGTCCTGTGCCCTAACCTCTGCTTGCACTGCTGCTTAGCTTTTGTAGAATGGATGGAATCTACAGAAATAATTCCATTTGACTGTGTGGTCTGGAGATCACCTGTGTGTTGGGCAGGACACAGCAACTCTTCACCATGAGGCTCCACCATCCTCAGGTCCCTAGCAGACAAGATGCTCACACTGAGAGCAGGGAACCTCATTGTGACAGTGTTTCCCTCCTCAAGATGCAAGACATTTTCTATGGCAAGCTTCCTCAGGGATAGGATTGTACCATAATTCTCATTCATTATCTGCATCTTTGTCCTCACTGAAGTCTATAGGGCAGTTTCCTGATAAGGGGTAACTGGCAGCATTACACATCAAATGTGTGCAGTGTTCCTTGGAGGACTTACAGAAAGGCAGTGATTGCCTGTGTCTGGGTGGAGAAACAGTGAGTGGGAGAAATTACTTCTGTCTTGACACTGCTTACTCACTTCCAGACTCTGTAACCTCAGGGTGCTCTGATACAGCCAATTGTGTTTCTTTGAAACAGTGATGTTGTTAAGGGGTTGGCGACCTCCAAGCTCAGCAATATCCTTTATATCTTCAGGTCCCTCTTTCTTCAATGGAGACCAACAATCATTCTCAAATAAGTCTGCTGTCAGTATGATTCACTAGTCCTTAGTCACTTAAAGTATGTGCTTTTCATGCCCTATCCAACTGCCCAAATTTGGAGATGATTCCTGCTCCCCGGAAACTTTGGGTGCTGTCCTAGGAGCCTGACCTTTCATCCCCAGGGACAGCAGATGTCCTTTGTACATCCACTCCTGCAGCTTCTTAACTGTCACTGCAGGTGGCTTGAGGAGGGGAGTCCCCTAGGGAAGGTGCGGTCTTCTTGGCTTCTGGTTACAACAGAGGTCCCCAACAAGGTCCCTAAAGGAATGGCCCAGGTTCTGGCAGGTAGGAGGCAAGAGGGCTGTGGATGCAGCAACCCTGTGGCTGCCCCTCCTCCAGCCATCTATCCCACCTCCACATGGTGGGAGTGGGAGTGGAGGGTGGAAGCTGGTCCCTGTCCCTGTGCACACTGCAGATGATCCAGCTATCCAGCTGTCTCTAGCCTACCAAAGGAGCAAAGGTGGCTCGGGGCTCAGGCAGAGGCTCGTGAGACTTCTGCAACTGGACAGCCTCATCCGAGGACTCAGTGGCCTTCCTATCCCAGATTTCTTTGGAGAGTCCTGGGGCGGGGACACCTGCTGTGAACTGCCATCATCGCTTTGGGGACTGCAGGATAGAAGCACAGCTGTACCTTGTGGATGAAGTGACTGCTGAGCCGAGCCCTGCTTCCTACCTGTTTGCCTCACCGCAGGTCTTGCTTGGCCAGAATCAGCAGATAATTGGCCTCTCACAACTGGCTCTACAGCCTGCGCGAGCACAAGTGGCTGTCCTCCAAGGCCTTGGAGGAGTCCACACCAGGGGAAGGCAAGTCCTGTAGTGCTGCATCGGCACCCTCGGGCATGCAGCCCATGGGCAGATTCTTGTAATTGTTGCTGCCTTTTTCCTCTCTAGCATCGCCACTGCCCTTGGGAACTGGGATGGAGCAAGCAAGCTTGCAGCCCAAAGCAGGGCCTCCTGAGCCCCAGGAGACCACGGGACCAGCGCTCCAATCAGCTGAGAGCTCACCCTGCTCCCCAAAGCTGTCTCCTCCATGCTGTGGCCCAGGAGACTGCAGATCGGCAAGAGTCCCGCAGAGAGCAAAGCAGCCACCTGGTCTGCACACAACTCGAGCTTCCTGGGATTTCACCGCTCCAGGAGCCTACTGAGCATCCTCTGCCAAGCTTCTCCATGTGTGCCTCCTCAGCAGCCAGGCTCGCCCTGGTAGCAGGGCTGGCTCCATGTCCTGAGGGGGCCGAGGTGGAAGCAGAGAGTCTCCAAAACCATGGCTGGTCCTCGCCAGCTCCTCACATACTTGACATGACTCTGCCAGCAGTGGGCCTTGGTATGAGGGCTTGGGATCAACAGAGCTCATTCAGCGACTGGTACTGACCATGCTGTTTTAATAAATAACCTTTTGTAAATGACAAATTTACCCTCTCAGAGGGCACTTTCTAGTTATCTCTCCCTTACAGTCAAAGCCAAAAGAACACATACCCTCCCCTTCCCTCTCCTCCCCTTCCCTGCCCTGCCCTCCTGTCCAATGCACTGGAGAAATTTGTAGACCCACCTTATGCAAGCTAGAGTCACCAGAGAAGAATGGACCTCAGTTGATGAAATGCCTCCACGAGATACAGCTTTTAGACATTTTCTAAATTGGTAAGCAATGAAGGATGACCAAATCCAATATGAGTAGTACACTACTTGGACTTTTGTTCCTGGGTTATATACAAAAACAGACTGATAAAGACAGTCAGCAATACCCTTCCATGTCCTCTGCATCAGTTCCTGTTTTAAGTAACATGCTCTATTTGAGTTCCTGACCTGACTTTCTTTAGTCGTGAACAGTGACCTTGGAAGTATAAGCTGAACAAACCTGTTCCTTCTGAACGTTCTTCTTGGTAAGGGTGTTTTGTTGCAGTTCTAGAAACTAAGACAAATACCAAGGTTATAGAAAATATTTCATGAAAAGGAAAGGTAAGAAATTCCTCCAAACTGATGCCTGTGTCAGTATTACCCCTAATATCCAAAGAAATAAGCACGTAAATGACATATAAACACCTTTCCTCACTAAACATTGATGAGAAAGTCATTAGTGAGAATCATTGATATTTCACATCCATCTCAACAACACACTGGGACAGAAAGATACTTAAAAGTAAAGAAATTGAACATTTGCATAACATGAAAGGAAACTAAAGGGAAGAGACCACACTAATCACAGTGATTCGTGAACCCTTGTGTTATAAATAAAGTAGCTAGAACTAGATGTAATTTTATATGACACAAAGAAGGTCCATAAACAGAAATCAGACATATTTTGTGTTGTCTGGGTTCTGAAGAAGCAGGGACCAGAGTTGTTGTGAATGTCATAGTATCAGTCATAAATATATGCTGGGAGGAGTTTAATAGTGCCAAAGAATATGATAAAAGCACAGTACAAGCATGCATTGAAATGGTATTATATAATTGGAAATGTGTGGTATATTCTTTCACGAATGTGGGTGCCTTTTTATTTGGGGCATCAATATTCAAAATTGGGACTTCATCTTAATGGACTTTTCCTTTGATGAATATGAAATGTCCTTCGTCATTTATTTTGATTGATTTTAATTAAAAGTCTAGTTTGATAGATATTAGAATTGCTACACCCACTTATTTTTTGGGTCTGTTTGATTGGAAAATCTTTTCCCAACACTTTACTCTAAGGTAACATCTGTCTGTGACATTGAGATATGTTTTTTGTATGCAGCAGAAGGATGTGTTCTGTCTTCGTATCCATTCTGCTAGTCTATGTCTTTTTATAGACAAGTTGGGACCATTGACATTGAGGGATATTAATTACCATTGATTGATTATACTTGTTTGTGATGGATTTATTGGTAGTGGAGTTACTGTGTGTAGTTTCTCCTCCCTTTTTCTTTTGGTGTTTGTTAAAGTGGGGTTTTCTATTGCCTGTGTCTTTGTGAGTGTAGTTATCTTTGTTCGGTCTAGGTTTTCCTTCCAGGACTTTCAGTAGAGCTGGATTCATGGATACGTATTGTTCAAATCTGGCTTTGTCATGGAATATTTTGTTTTCTCCATCTATGGTAATTGAAAGCTTTGCTGGATATAGTAGTCTGGATTGGCATCCTTGATCCCTTAGCATTTGTACGATATCTGTCCAGGATCTTCTGGCTGTCATAGTTTCCATTGAGAAGTCAGGTGTAATTTGGATAGGTCTGCCTTTATATGTTACTTGGCCATTTTTTTAGCTGCTCTTATTTCTCTTTATTCTGTAGGTTTGATGTTTTGAATATTATATAGCGAGGTGACTTCTTTTTCTGGTCCGGCCTATGTGAGGAGCCGCCCTCGCTATCGCTATTGCCGTTAGAAGATGGCGCTGACATCCACTGTCAGTTGGAGTTAACTGTCGCTGTCAGTTGGAGTTAACTGTCGCTGTCAGTTGGAGTTAACTGTCGCTGTCAGTTGGAGTTAACCGTTTAAACTGTGCCTCTCCCGTGACGTCATCTGGGGTGATGTGCAAACCACCAATCCCGGCTCTACACATCTCACTCGGAGCTCCTAGGCTTATATAAGGGGCTGGGTTTCTTAGCTTGGGGTCTCCCTCTAAGAAGCTGATCATCTATCTCTCAAGATGCATTAAAGCTTTACTGCAGAAGGATCCGAGTGTTCTGCGTCGTTCTTGCTGGCGAGACGGTAGCGCGGGACATCTGGTGCCGAAACCCGGGAACTCTTCAACATCGCCGGCGCCGCGGGAGACCCCTCGGAAGACGGGGCGGATTCAGAACTGCAGGGACGTAGGTTCAGAGAGGTATGCTTTATCCTGAACAACCCTTTTCTCGACTTTGGCCTTAGTTTGTCATCACCGTGGGACGGGTCAGTGGAGGCTTTGGTGCTAGTCCTGTTTGTCCTTCTCCTTCATCGTGGCTGGTGCTGACAGAACGGCGCTGTCAGTCTGGTGCTGTCAGTCTGGTGCTGTCAGTCTGGTGCTGTCAGTCTGGTAACGGAGTTGAGCGCGTTTTTTAGATAAGCTGTCAGCGCGATGGGGTCGTCACAGTCAGTGGTTACAGCCTTACAGACTGTGCTAAAACAAAGAGATCTTAAAATTGCACCACGAACACTTCAAAATTTTGTGAAGGAGGTAGATAGAGTGGCACCATGGTATGCTTGTTCCGGGTCCCTCACTGTGGCCTCATGGAACAAGCTAGGTAAAGAACTAGACAGGAAGCATGCAGAAGGAGATCTCTGCTTAGGTACCAAAGCCATTTGGAAGCTAGTTAAAAACTGCTTGGAGGATGAGGCCTGTCACCCTGCTATAATAGAAAGTCAGGGAACCTTAGAGGAAGTTCAGGATAGCATGTCAGAAACTGAACGGAGTGAGAGAATGGGAGCTCGCAAAAGAAAAGACATGTCTAAGAAAAAAGGCCCTCCCCAGGAAGTTAAGAAAGGGGGAGAGAAAGAAGGGAGTTATCATTCACCCCTTAACAAATCTAAGAAAAAGAAAAAGCCAGAATCTAGTCTATACCCTGCAGTAGAGCTAGAAGCCTTGGAGCTAGATAATTCTGATTCTGACACTCTGGATTCTAGCGAAGAAGGTGGTCTAGAGGAGGAGGTGGCACGGTATGAGGAAAAAAGATATCACCCTGATAGACACCGGCCACTGAAAACAAAAATGAATGTGAGGCCACCGCCTATAAATCCGGCGGGCTCACGCCTCTCAGCGCCTCCGCCATATGAGCTTCGGCTGAATAATGGTACTGACTCCTTTTTACCTTTAGAGGAACGGAGAAAAATACAAATGGCTTTTCCAGTATTCGAGAATGTGGAAGGCGGAAGAGTACATACCCCGTAGATTACAATCAAATTAAAGAATTGGCCGAATCCGTTCGTAATTATGGGGTCAATGCTAACTTTACCACATTACAGGTGGAAAGGCTTGCTAATTTTGCCATGACTCCCACTGACTGGCAAACGACAGTGAAAGCAGTGCTTCCCAACATGGGACAATACATGGAATGGAAGGCTCTCTGGTATGATGCAGCCCAGGCACAAGCTAGAGTTAATGCCACGGCTGAAGATGAGAATCAGAGGCAGTGGACATTTGAAATGCTGACAGGTCAGGGTCAACATGCCCTTAATCAAACCAACTACATCTGGGGCGTCTATGGTCAGGTGTCGGCCGCCGCTATTAAAGCATGGAAGGCCCTCACAAAAAGGGGAGAGTCCAGTGGACACCTTACAAAGATTGTCCAAGGACCCCAAGAGCCATTTTCAGACTTTGTGGCCAGAATGACAGAGGCCGCCAGTCGCATCTTTGGTGATTCAGAACAAGCTATGCCCCTGATTGAGCAACTTGTCTATGAACAAGCAACCCAGGAATGTCGAGCGGCTATCGCCCTCGCAAAAGCAAAGGTTTACAAGATTGGCTCAGAGTGTGCAGGGAGCTGGGGGACCCCTAACCAATGCAGGACTAGCTGCCGCCATTTTACAAACGCACAGGTATAGAGATTTATCTAATCGAAAAGCTTGTTTTAATTGTGGGAGAATGGGGCACCTTAAGAAAGATTGTCAAGCCCCTGAAAGAACAAGAGAATCGAAGCTTTGCTATCGTTGTGGTAAAGGTTATCATAGGGCTAGCGAATGCAGGTCAGTCCGGGATGTAAAAGGGAGGCTTCTGCCCCCTATTGAAGAATCCAAGGTACCCCAATCAAAAAACGGGTCACGGGGCCCATGGTCCCAGGGCCCTCAGAAATATGGGAACCAATTTCAGAAAAGCAATCAAGAGGAAGTAGAGGTTTCCGAGGAACCTCCGGAATGGACTTGCGTGCCGCCTCCGACTTCTTACTCATGCCCCAAATGAATGTTCAACCGGTCCCAGTCCATTCCCCTGGACCTTTGCCCCCTGCCACCATTGGGCTTATTCTGGGCCGTGGCTCCTTAACTTTACAGGGACTCATTATATATCCTGGGATTGTTGACCCATATCATAAAGAGGAGATTCAAGTTCTCTGTTCTAGCCCTCGGGGTGTATTTTCTATAAAGCAGGGAGATAGAATTGCACAACTGGTGTTGCTGCCCTCCCTCGGGGATGGAGAAACCTACACTTTACAAAAAAGGGCTATGGGATCTTCTGGAAGTGATTCAGCCTATCTGGCTATACCCCTAAATGAGAGACCTACAATAAAATTGTTAATTAATGGAAAAGAATTTGAAGGGATAATGGATTCGGGAGCAGACAAAAGCATTATTTCACTCCATTAGTGGCCGAAGTCTTGGCCCACTGTTGTTTCATCTCATTCTCTACAAGGTCTTGGATACCAGTCCTCTCCTGCCATCAGTGCCTCAGCCTTAACCTGGCGGGATGCTGAAGGCAAACAGGGATGTTTTACCCCCTATGTGTTGCCACTCCCTGTAAATTTATGGGGACGAGATGTGTTACAAGCCATGGGCATGACCCTAACTAATGAATACTCCCCCAGGCATCAGCCATTATGGCAAAGATGGGGTATACAAATGGTAGAGGCTTGGGTAGGCAAGAACAAGGCAGAATAAAACCCATTACACAACACGGAAATCGGGGTAGAAAAGGACTGGGTTTTATTTAGGGGCCGTTGAGGCTTCACGACCCATACCATGGAAAACAGAGGAGCCGTTATGGGTCTCTCAATGGCCTCTATCCTCTGAAAAATTAGAGGCTGTCACAAGATTAGTGCAAGAACAGGAACGGCTGGGGCATCTAGAGCCTTCTACCTCCCCATGGAATACACCAATTTTTGTTATTAAGAAGAAATCTGGGAAGAGGAGATTACTCCACGACCTGCGGGCCATTAACAATCAGATGCATCTTTTTGGCCCTGTTCAAAGAGGCCTTCCTTTGCTTTCTGCACTTCCTCAAGATTGGAAGCTTATTATTATAGATATTAAGGATTGTTTCTTCTCTATTCCACATTACCCACGGGATAGACCAAGGTTTGCCTTCACTATCCCTTCTCTTAATCATATGGAACCAGACAAGAGATTTCAGTGGAAGGTACTGCCGCAAGGCATGGCCAATAGCCCAACAATATGTCAGCTATATGTGCAGGAGGCTTTGGAGCCAATTAGGAAGCAATTTACATCTTTAATCGTTATCCATTATATGGACGATATTCTTATTTGTCACAAAGTGTTAGATGTTTTACAAAAGGCTTTTCCCATGCTGGTGGCTGAATTAAAACAGTGGGGATTAGAGATTGCCTCAGAAAAGGTTCAAATTGCAGATACAGGCCTCTTTTTGGGCTCAAAGATTACTCCCAAAAATATAGTTCCTCAGAAAATAGAAATTCGCAAAGACCACTTACAAACATTAAATGATTTTCAGAAACTTCTGGGAGATATAAATTGGTTGAGGCCCTTTTTAAAAATTCCATCTGCTGATCTAAAACCCCTCTTCGATCTCCTGGAGGGTGAGCCTCATATCTCCTCACCCAGAAAATTTACCCCTGCCGCCCACCGAGCCTTACAGATGGTGGAAGAGGCCTTACAGGAAGCACAATTACAACGAATTGAGGAGTCACTACCTTTTAATCTGTGTGTTTTTAAGACAGCTCAATTGCCAACTGCAGTCCTGTGGCAACATGGACCATTACTTTGGATTCATCCAAATGCTTCCCCTGCTAAGATTATTGACTGGTACCCTGATGCTGTTGCACAGCTCGCGCTTCGCGGAATAAAAGCAGCTGTTACACATTTTGGCAGGGATCCTGATTCCTTGATTGTGCCTTATACTGCTGCACAAGTTCAGACCTTGGCAGCCACATCTAGTGATTGGGCAGTTTTAGTTACTTCCTTTTCAGGACAAATTGATAATCATTTTCCAAAGCATCCAATTTTACAGTTTGCCCTAAACCAGGCTATAGTGTTTCCACAAGTGACAGCTAAAGACCCACTCCCAGATGGGACTGTGGTGTACACTGATGGATCAAAAACTGGTATGGGAGCTTATGTGGTCAAGGATAGGGTTATATCTAAACAATATAATGAAACTTCACCTCAAGTTGTAGAATGTCTGATAGTACTGGAGGTTCTTGAGGCTTTTCCAGGACCCCTCAATATTGTATCAGATTCCTCTTATGTGGTTAATGCAGTTAATCTCCTTGAGATAGCTGGAATAATAAGATCCTCCAGCAGAGTTGCTAACATCTTTCAGAAGATACAAGCTGCCTTGTTAAATAGGAGATTTCCTGTTTTCATTACCCATGTCCGAGCACATTCTGGACTCCCAGGTCCCATGTCCTTAGGGAATGACTTAGCGGACAAGGCTACAAAGCTGGTGGCCGCTGCCTTGTCTACCCATGCACAAGCAGCAAAAGAATTCCATAAGCGCTTTCATGTGACGGCTGAGACCTTGCGCCGTCGTTTTGCTCTATCCAGGAAAGAGGCTAGGGAAATTGTTACTCAATGCCAGAATTGCTGCGAATTCTTACCTACTCCCCACATGGGAATAAACCCACGTGGCATTAGACCATTGCAGATGTGGCAGATGGATGTTACTTATATTCCCTCTTTTGGAAGGCTTCAATATGTTCATGTTTCTGTTGACACCTGTTCTGGCGTAATGTTTGCCACGCCCCTAACAGGGGAAAAGGCCTCATATGTGATTCAACATTGCCTTGAGGCCTGGAGTGCTTGGGGAAAACCCAGAATTTTAAAAACAGACAATGGACCAGCATATACCTCTCAAAAATTCCGACAGTTTTGTCGGCAAATGGATGTTACCCATCTAACTGGCCTACCTTATAACCCTCAAGGACAGGGCATTGTGGAACGTGCCCATCGTACACTCAAATCATATCTGATTAAACAAAAGGGGAGTATTGAGGATGTTCTACCCTCGGTACCAAGAGTTGCTGTATCCATGGCACTTTTTACCCTTAATTTCTTGAACTGTGATGCCCAAGGCCACACTGCGGCTGATCGCCACAGTTTAGAGCCTGATAGGCCAAAAGAAATGGTAAAATGGAAAGATGTCTTGACTGATCTCTGGAAAGGCCCGGATCCTATTCTTATAAGATCCAGGGGAGCTGTGTGTGTTTTTCCACAGGAGGAAGAAAACCCCCTGTGGATCCCTGAAAGACTCACTCGAAGAGCTCCTTCACAACTCCAGAATAAGAAGGATGGAGGCCAAGTGGGTGATGAAGACTCTCCTACTCGGGATGATGGTTCCTAGTATGATGGGAGAGTTACGGTGGGCCATCATGTCTACCTTCCCCTACCGATGCCAGTGATGCAGAATGCCCAGGTGTTCCCTAGATTTTTCACAAATAATAGAGAGTTGGGGCTTGCCTTTTTGCCTTTAGATCCTCAGATACAGAGTTTTCAGGATGAAAGAACCTTGTCATTAGTAGGAAGCTTGTGCTTTACTGTGATTTCTTCATTAAAGGATAATTTTATTCATATGGATCCAGAAAGATCTAATGCTAATCCTTTTGAATTAATGGAAGCTGTACTGATCTTTCTCCTATGATAGTGAGAAGGGACAGATTACTTTTGATTGGAAAGGGGCATTAGGCAACAGTCTGAGTGAGGGACAGAGCTCTGGATCATCTGATTGGTCCTCCTCCAATGTTAAGTATACCCCTTTTAAGAGAACTAATTATTCAGCTGCCCTTTATTTGGGTTGTGAGTAATGATACCTTAGGTAAGAATCAGAAAGAAATAAATTGTTCTGCTTAGAATTGTTTTTATGCATTATGCTGGGATGCTATTAAGCACCCTTTTGCTTTGGTAATGCGCATGCCTCGATTTGTTCCAGTTCCTGTTGAGGCGCCAAGTAATTTGAGTTTGTTTAGGGAAAAGCGAGATTTTTGGGATCTCTGCTATTATTGTGGGCCTGATAGCCACCGCCGCGGTTACTGCTTCGGTTACCGCCTCGGCCCTTGCACTTTCTGCCACTGTGCAGACAACTCAAACCATTAATGAACTATAGGCCACTGTGACCATGGTCCTAGATAAACAGGCCACTGCCAATTCTCAGATACAAGGAGGCCTGATGTTGGTAAACCAACAGATTAATTTGGTTCAGGAACAATTGGATATATTGTGGCAGATGGCCAAATTGGGATGTGAACAAAGTTGCCTGGCCTTTGTGTCACTTAGTACAATATGAGAATTTTACAAGAGCAGCTAACCTGTCAAAAGCTCTGTCTCAACATTTATTACAGAATTGGACTTTTGAGTTTGAGCAGACACTCCGTGAGTTGAGAATGGCGATCCTGCAAGTGAATTCGACGCATCTGGATCTTTCTCTGATGGAAGACCTCTCCCCTGGATTTCATCTGCATTTTCTTATTTTAAGGAATGGGTGGGGGTAGGATCATTTAGCCTAGTTCTCTGCTGTGGAATAGTGTTGATGCTTTGGATGGTGTGTACGCTCAGAGCCCAAACAAAAGGAGAAAGTGGTGGTGGCACAAGCACTTGCTGCCTTAGAACACGGAGCATCCCCTGACATTTGGTTAACCATGTTAAAGCAATAGGTCGCTGGCCTCCCAGCTCTTGCACCCCACGAGGCTAGTCTCATTGCACGGGATAGAGTGGGTAGGCTTCAGCAGCCCAAGGAGTTGCAAGGCTAAGCACTGCACAGGAGAGGTCTGCGGTATAACGACTTTCTCCTGGGAGATAAGTCATCTTGCATGAAGGTTCTATGTCATGATCTCCTTCCCCCAGAAAAAAGACATCGGACTGGTCAGGACTTCCTCTGGGGATAAGACCCTGGAGAGGAGCTTTGTACATGTTCCGAATTTGCACATGGGGATTTGACCTCTATCTCCACTCCAAAGTTGTGGGTGTCCTATTGCTTCAAAAATAAATGAATAGGGGGAGATGTGAGGAGCCGCCCTCGCTATCGCTATTGCCGTTAGAAGATGGCGCTGACATCCACTGTCAGTTGGAGTTAACTGTCGCTGTCAGTTGGAGTTAACTGTCGCTGTCAGTTGGAGTTAACTGTCGCTGTCAGTTAGAGTTAACTGTCGCTGTCAGTTGGAGTTAACCGTTTAAACTGTGCCTCTCCCGTGACGTCATCTGGGGTGATGTGCAAACCACCAATCCCGGCTCTACACATCTCACTCGGAGCTCCTAGGCTTATATAAGGGGCTGGGTTTCTTAGCTTGGGGTCTCCCTCTAAGAAGCTGATCATCTATCTCTCAAGATGCATTAAAGCTTTACTGCAGAAGGATCCGAGTGTTCTGCGTCGTTCTTGCTGGCGAGACGGTAGCGCGGGACATTGAACCTATTCTTTTTTGATAGTTTATACTGAGGCTGAAGGTCAGCCTTCATCTGACTCTCTTTGATCTGACTCCCCTCTCCATATTCCTAGCTAACGAATTTCCCCAGTCTTGACAATGTGTTCTTCAATGACCTTAAGGTCACTGAAGTTTTCTCCAAGGTAGGTGATTTTGTTACAACACAGATGAAAGCAAACCTGTGATTCTATGGTGTCAGGGACACAAGGGAATTTCAAGGAAGGTTTTGCTGATGTCACATGGAATGATCATACTGTTCATGCTTACCAACTTTCCTCATAAGTCAGCAGAATTCAGGTTTTCCTGTCCAAGAATCTCCCTTGGTTCACAAAGGAATACATGCAGCATTTCTTTCTTCCAAACTAAGGTTGGAAATCCTTTAGAACATTCCACATGGGGAATTAACTTGGCAGATTACATGTTCTCTGCAGTGTCCATTTGTTTCCTGTGTAAACATTTTTCTGATTACAAGAGGAGTTAGTGTTTTAGGAATAGACATCAGGCAGTTTTCTGTCATGTAGGAATAATAAAATCTCAAGCTACAGTGTTGTGCAGACACCCAGTCAGTTGACAAACTTTTAACTTACTTTTAAATATTAAATCAGAGATCTTTTCTATATATGTATTAAGATTTTTATTCTGTTTATGTTGCAGGAATTCCCATTCTAGTATTATTTCTTCCCTCTGCATTAATATTACTGATCATATTCTCTAGATGGTAAAATAGCCAGAATGCACTCCAGTTTTGCATCTAGGGTCCACATAAGCTTCCAATATACTCTAATATACTCTTTTCCATCCATTCTATTCCTTTCCAGGTTCAGCTGATAGTACTCATGGAATGTATAGGTCTTTACCTCCTTTTGAAGCCATTTTCAGATGTTTTAAATCATGCCCTTCTACTCCAATGATCGTATGTAGTTGAGAGATTTCTCCTAATAGTTTTTGAAGATCATTAAGAGTCTGGTAACATTCTCTTCAAATCTGTACATTATGTGGTCTAATTTTCTGCGAGTCTATTTTATAACCTAAATAATTAATAGAATCTCCTCTTTGAATTTTTTTCTGGAGCAATATGTAATCCCCGGCAAGGTAAAGATTCCATTACTTTTTCTAACATCTTTTCCAAGGCACCTTTATTTGAATCAGACAGTAACATGTTGTCCATATAGTAGTATATTGATGATTGCAGAAATTGTTTACGAATTATTTCCAGAGGTTTATTCACAAAATACTGACTTAAAGTCAGGCTATTTAACCTACCTTGTTGCAACACACTCCACTGAAATTTCCATACTGATTGAGAATTGGTATAGTTAGGTACAGTGAAGGTGAAACTTCTTATAATGGTGTAGTGAAGACACAATTTTTTAAATCTATAACTACAATTGGACAATCCTTAAGTATTAGAGAAGGTAGTGGCATCCCAGGTTGTAGAGAGCCCATAGTCTGATTTACCTTGTTAATGGATCTGAGATCAGTAACCATTCTCCATTTCCCACACTTCTTCTTGATAACAAAAGTAGGTTAATCACACGCACTAGTTGATTCCTCAATATGTCCAGAATCTAGCTTTTCCTGAACTAACTTCTCCAAAGATTCTAACTTCTCAGTTGTCATAGGCCA
Source organism: Mesocricetus auratus (assembly GCF_017639785.1). NCBI lineage: Eukaryota > Metazoa > Chordata > Mammalia > Rodentia > Cricetidae > Mesocricetus > Mesocricetus auratus. The sequence goes on along the minus strand of NW_024435124.1, from coordinate 3,980 downwards.
TTGACCTACCCAGACAGGTTCATCTGTTAGCCACTTTAAGTGTAGAAATTTTGGTTGCTCTGTAGGTTTGGCACTAGCATCCTGTTTCTGTACAGCCTATATGTTTGGAATCTGTTTTGTGTAATGCTGCACAATATTTTTTCTACCATCAAGACCTTGTCTACAATTCATATCTGATACAGGAGGAATTTTATTTTGGGTATTCAATTGCTGTAATAAATCACGGCCCAGAGATTCATAGCAATATCTGTGACATATGGCCTAAAACTTCCTCTCTGTCCCTCTGGTCCAATACATTATTTCCATCTGGTACTTTGTTTCACATGAGATAAGGTCCCATGTCCTAAATATTTAACATTTACTTCTTTTAAGGGCCATCCTAAAGGGCAGTTTTTCTGAGTTATTATTGTTATATTCATGCCGATGTCTCAGACCTCGTAAAATATCTATTATTCATTTTTCAGGTAATTTGGGTCTGTGATCTTATAAAGAAGTTTGCCTGTATATACATTTTTTCCTCCAGTATCAACTAGTTCCTCCTCAATAATTTAACTGTTATCCACAGTAACATTAATCTTTCCAATAAGCTGCTGATTTTCTATTTGTCCTGAGAGAGGCTGTCCTCCACTGTTACTGGGAAAGACCAAATCACTTTTGATCAGGGGGCCTCTATGTGTTGGCCCATGGAAGCGTTTCCCAGCGACAAATTCTTACCTTCTCTGTCTGTGGCTGACCAGCATTCCTTGGTCCAGTGTCTTAATTTGCCATACCTCTTCCAGAAACCAGAAGGCTGAGGCCTTCTGTTTGAAGCATTTCTGGTAGAATAATTATTTCTAGGAATATTTTGTCTGCAATTCCTACTCAAACGTCCCATTTTACCACAATTAAAACATCTAGGGTTCTGATGTCTTTTGAAGCTTCAGGAGAATGCTTCCCTAACCAAAATCTGTATCTCCTCACAGGCCATTTTTCGTTTTGATTCCTCTTTAATCCTTTAGAAATGGACTGTCCTACATAGCTTCCTATCTCTGGATTGTCATACTCAGTATTCATTGTATACAAGGCCCATTCCCCCAATGGTACTGATCTGATCTTTAAAGGCTACAGCAACTGTTTGTGCTGTCGGTTTGCAAACTCATAAGGCAAATATTCTGAAAGAAGTCACCTAATGTTTGATTCAGTTATCTGTAAGTCTTTTCTTCTATATAATCTTTGTAAGAATTTAGAGAATCTTTCTCTCAGACCCTGTATCACTTTTGAATATGACTCACCTTTTTCTCCTGGTTCACAAACCTTATTCAAAGCATTTAGTACTGCTATTTTGCATAAAGGAAATGTATGCTCATCATAATCAGCTAGGACCTGTGCATAATCTCCCCCCTATTAATCTTACTTTGGGAAGCTTCAAAGCTATCCTACAAACCTTGAATTTTGAGGGCCTTGGCTACCTGTCTTCATAAATCTTTCTACTGTATTTGGGAAGACTAGTCCCGCACCGCTGATACTAAATCATTCCAATTTTCTTTATATTTTATTTTTAAATTTAATTTACAAAATTGCTTCACATTTCAATTCCAGGTGCCTTTCCCTTTCACTCCCCTCCTCCTGTGCCTTCCCATCAACACCCCAAATACTCCCTCATTTCCCCTGGGAGGCTGAGGCCCTCCATGGGGGTGTCCATATTTTGTCATTTCATTCTGGGCAGGGCCTACAGCCTCCCCCAAGAGTGCAGGGTGAGAGTGCATCTCTCAGTTTTGGATGGGAGCCCAAAATCCATTTGTATACCCGGGATAAATACTGATCTACTACCCAAGGCTCAATAGTTTATGTAGGACTCCTCACAGACACCCACCTTCTGGGGGTTTTGATCAGTCCCATGTTGGATTCCTAGGCATCGGTCTGGGATTTAAGAGCTAAACTTTGTCTGGTCAGTTATTTCTGGGGGTTAAACCAGTCCAGTTTTAATCGCTTTGTTCATCAATCCTCCCTCTCTGTCACTGGATTTCTTGAGTTCAGCTCAGTGCTTAGCCATGGGAGTCTGCCTCTTCTTCCATCAGCCACTGAATGAAGGTTCTGTTTCCCAGACTCTCTGTCCATGGGATTGTAGGCAAGCACTCCCCAGATCTATGTCTAAAGTCCATATATGAGGGAGTATATGCCATGTTTATCTTTTTGTGACTGTGTTACCACATTCAGGATGGTTACTTCTAGTGCCATCCATTTGCCTGCAAATTTCAGGATTCCAATGATTTTTTTCTGCTGAATAGTACTCCATTGTGTAAATGTACCACAGGTTTTCTAGCCACTCTTTGCTTGAGTGGCATCTATGTTGCTTCCCAGTTCTGGCTATTACCAATTATGCTGCTATGAACATAGTGGAACAGACATCCTTGTTGTATGAATGGGCTTTTTTTGGATAATCCTAAGAGTGGAATTGCTGGGTCTTGTGGTAGGTTTATTCCCATTTTTCTGAGGAAACTCCATAATGATTTCTAATGTGGCTCTACAAGTAGGCACTCCCACCAGCATTAGAGGAGTCTTACCCTTTCACCACAACCTCTCCAGTATAAATTGTCATTGGTGTTTTTGATTTTAGCCATTCTGACAGGAGTCAAAGTTGTATTGATTTGCATTTCCAGGATGGCAAAGGATGTTGAGCACTTAATCAAGTGTCTTTCAGCCATTTTAGACTCCTCTATTGATAATTCTCTATTTAGGTCTGTAGCCCACTTTTTATTTGGATCCTTTGATGTTTTGGAGACTTGCTTCTTAAGTTCTTTTAAATTTTGGAGATTAGCCCTCTCTCAGATGTGGGGTTAGTGAATATCTTTTCCCAGTCTGTGGGCTGCCTTTTTGTCTTTCTGACTGTGTCCTTTGCCTTACTGAAGCTTTTCAACTTCAGGACGTCCCATGTATTAATTATTGCACATCTGCTCTTCGACACAGAATCTAAAAATATACAATGGAAAAAAGAAAGCATCTTTAACAAATTGTTGTGGCATAACTGGATTTTTGCATGTAGAAGAATGTGGATAGATCCATGTCTGTCATCATGCATGAAACTGAAGTCCAAATGGTCAAAGACCTCATCATGAATTCAACTACAATGAACATTTTAGAAGAGAAAGTGGGTGGTACCCTTGAATGAATTGGTACAGGTGACAGCTTCCTGAATATAACACCAGTAGCACAGACAGTGAAATCATTGCAATTATTGGCAGTTTCTCATGTGCTTAATAACTGTTTAACATACGGGCTGTGGACCCCATAAACCACCATTGCTTGCTTTATTCCCTTCTTTTCTTTCATAGGAGTAGGTTCCCATTCATATGTATTGGAACTTGTTTTTTTCTCCATGATCTTGGCTTTTCTGTAATAGTTACTGGAAACGACACCTTAGGAAGGTCTCTTGGGCTTCTAGAAGCTATGCTTCTTTCAATTCCTGGTAGCCTAGCATCTCGGACCTCAGCATCTGATGTTTCAGACGCTGAGTCTTCTAAAGATTGAAATTTTGTGACTATGTCATTTCTGAAATCTTGGATTAATTGTATTAAAAATTGTTCCTATTCCTTGTACTGTTCAGTTAATCATGATGCCAAGCTTTTCATACCATCCTCCCTAAAAGCTCCAAAGGTATCTATTTTGCCTCCATAAAACATATTCGGTCTGTTACATGGTCATTGTAGTCAAACACAGTTTGCATTCACCCTGCTAATTCAGAAAGTTCCTCCTGCCTAGACTCTCTCTTAGCCATAAATGCAGTGGTCATTACGTTAAATATCTCTCAAAGGTTGTTCAGACTAAGTGCCAAAGCAACTCCCTTTTCCTGATTTTTACTCTAATTTTTGAATCATTTATACAATTTTTTCTATTATCTGTCTGGTGCCAAGCTTCTTCCATGTGATTAAATGTATTAACCCACTAATCACGAGCATGGTACTCAAGTACATTTGAAAAATATCATAATTGCCTTTTAATAC
>NW_024435123.1:0-7176 GCF_017639785.1 Mesocricetus auratus | reverse complement strand
GCGCGATGGGGTCGTCACAGTCAGTGGTTACAGCCTTACAGACTGTGCTAAAACAAAGAGATCTTAAAATTGCACCACGAACACTTCAAAATTTTGTGAAGGAGGTAGATAGAGTGGCACCATGGTATGCTTGTTCCGGGTCCCTCACTGTGGCCTCATGGAACAAGCTAGGTAAAGAACTAGACAGGAAGCATGCAGAAGGAGATCTCTGCTTAGGTACCAAAGCCATTTGGAAGCTAGTTAAAAACTGCTTGGAGGATGAGGCCTGTCACCCTGCTATAATAGAAAGTCAGGGAACCTTAGAGGAAGTTCAGGATAGCATGTCAGAAACTGAACGGAGTGAGAGAATGGGAGCTCGCAAAAGAAAAGACATGTCTAAGAAAAAAGGCCCTCCCCAGGAAGTTAAGAAAGGGGGAGAGAAAGAAGGGAGTTATCATTCACCCCTTAACAAATCTAAGAAAAAGAAAAAGCCAGAATCTAGTCTATACCCTGCAGTAGAGCTAGAAGCCTTGGAGCTAGATAATTCTGATTCTGACACTCTGGATTCTAGCGAAGAAGGTGGTCTAGAGGAGGAGGTGGCACGGTATGAGGAAAAAGATATCACCCTGATAGACACCGGCCACTGAAAACAAAAATGAATGTGAGGCCACCGCCTATAAATCCGGCGGGCTCACGCTTCTCAGCGCCTCCGCCATATGAGCTTCGGCTGAATACTGGTACTGACTCCTTTTTACCTTTAGAGGAACGGAGAAAAATACAAATGGCTTTTCCAGTATTCGAGAATGTGGAAGGCGGAAGAGTACATACCCCCGTAGATTACAATCAAATTAAAGAATTGGCCGAATCCGTTCGTAATTATGGGGTCAATGCTAACTTTACCACATTACAGGTGGAAAGGCTTGCTAATTTTGCCATGACTCCCACTGACTGGCAAACGACAGTGAAAGCAGTGCTTCCCAACATGGGACAATACATGGAATGGAAGGCTCTCTGGTATGATGCAGCCCAGGCACAAGCTAGAGTTAATGCCACGGCTGAAGATGAGAATCAGAGGCAGTGGACATTTGAAATGCTGACAGGTCAGGGTCAACATGCCCTTAATCAAACCAACTACATCTGGGGCGTCTATGGTCAGGTGTCGGCCGCCGCTATTAAAGCATGGAAGGCCCTCACAAAAAGGGGAGAGTCCAGTGGACACCTTACAAAGATTGTCCAAGGACCCCAAGAGCCATTTTCAGACTTTGTGGCCAGAATGACAGAGGCCGCCAGTCGCATCTTTGGTGATTCAGAACAAGCTATGCCCCTGATTGAGCAACTTGTCTATGAACAAGCAACCCAGGAATGTCGAGCGGCTATCGCCCTCGCAAAAGCAAAGGTTTACAAGATTGGCTCAGAGTGTGCAGGGAGCTGGGGGACCCCTAACCAATGCAGGACTAGCTGCCGCCATTTTACAAACGCACAGGTATAGAGATTTATCTAATCGAAAAGCTTGTTTTAATTGTGGGAGAATGGGGCACCTTAAGAAAGATTGTCAAGCCCCTGAAAGAACAAGAGAATCGAAGCTTTGCTATCGTTGTGGTAAAGGTTATCATAGGGCTAGCGAATGCAGGTCAGTCCGGGATGTAAAAGGGAGGCTTCTGCCCCCTATTGAAGAATCCAAGGTACCCCAATCAAAAACGGGTCACGGGGCCCATGGTCCCAGGGCCCTCAGAAATATGGGAACCAATTTCAGAAAAGCAATCAAGAGGAAGTAGAGGTTTCCGAGGAACCTCCGGAATGGACTTGCGTGCCGCCTCCGACTTCTTACTCATGCCCCAAATGAATGTTCAACCGGTCCCAGTCCATTCCCCTGGACCTTTGCCCCCTGCCACCATTGGGCTTATTCTGGGCCGTGGCTCCTTAACTTTACAGGGACTCATTATATATCCTGGGATTGTTGACCCATATCATAAAGAGGAGATTCAAGTTCTCTGTTCTAGCCCTCGGGGTGTATTTTCTATAAAGCAGGGAGATAGAATTGCACAACTGGTGTTGCTGCCCTCCCTCGGGGATGGAGAAACCTACACTTTACAAAAAAGGGCTATGGGATCTTCTGGAAGTGATTCAGCCTATCTGGCTATACCCCTAAATGAGAGACCTACAATAAAATTGTTAATTAATGGAAAAGAATTTGAAGGGATAATGGATTCGGGAGCAGACAAAAGCATTATTTCACTCCATTGGTGGCCGAAGTCTTGGCCCACTGTTGTTTCATCTCATTCTCTACAAGGTCTTGGATACCAGTCCTCTCCTGCCATCAGTGCCTCAGCCTTAACCTGGCGGGATGCTGAAGGCAAACAGGGATGTTTTACCCCCTATGTGTTGCCACTCCCTGTAAATTTATGGGGACGAGATGTGTTACAAGCCATGGGCATGACCCTAACTAATGAATACTCCCCCAGGCATCAGCCATTATGGCAAAGATGGGGTATACAAATGGTAGAGGCTTGGGTAGGCAAGAACAAGGCAGAATAAAACCCATTACACAACACGGAAATCGGGGTAGAAAAGGACTGGGTTTTATTTAGGGGCCGTTGAGGCTTCACGACCCATACCATGGAAAACAGAGGAGCCGTTATGGGTCTCTCAATGGCCTCTATCCTCTGAAAAATTAGAGGCTGTCACAAGATTAGTGCAAGAACAGGAACGGCTGGGGCATCTAGAGCCTTCTACCTCCCCATGGAATACACCAATTTTTGTTATTAAGAAGAAATCTGGGAAGTGGAGATTACTCCACGACCTGCGGGCCATTAACAATCAGATGCATCTTTTTGGCCCTGTTCAAAGAGGCCTTCCTTTGCTTTCTGCACTTCCTCAAGATTGGAAGCTTATTATTATAGATATTAAGGATTGTTTCTTCTCTATTCCACTTTACCCACGGGATAGACCAAGGTTTGCCTTCACTATCCCTTCTCTTAATCATATGGAACCAGACAAGAGATTTCAGTGGAAGGTACTGCCGCAAGGCATGGCCAATAGCCCAACAATATGTCAGCTATATGTGCAGGAGGCTTTGGAGCCAATTAGGAAGCAATTTACATCTTTAATCGTTATCCATTATATGGACGATATTCTTATTTGTCACAAAGAGTTAGATGTTTTACAAAAGGCTTTTCCCATGCTGGTGGCTGAATTAAAACAGTGGGGATTAGAGATTGCCTCAGAAAAGGTTCAAATTGCAGATACAGGCCTCTTTTTGGGCTCAAAGATTACTCCCAAAAATATAGTTCCTCAGAAAATAGAAATTCGCAAAGACCACTTACAAACATTAAATGATTTTCAGAAACTTCTGGGAGATATAAATTGGTTGAGGCCCTTTTTAAAAATTCCATCTGCTGATCTAAAACCCTCTTCGATCTCCTGGAGGGTGAGCCTCATATCTCCTCACCCAGAAAATTTACCCCTGCCGCCCACCGAGCCTTACAGATGGTGGAAGAGGCCTTACAGGAAGCACAATTACAACGAATTGAGGAGTCACTACCTTTTAATCTGTGTGTTTTTAAGACAGCTCAATTGCCAACTGCAGTCCTGTGGCAACATGGACCATTACTTTGGATTCATCCAAATGCTTCCCCTGCTAAGATTATTGACTGGTACCCTGATGCTGTTGCACAGCTCGCGCTTCGCGGAATAAAAGCAGCTGTTACACATTTTGGCAGGGATCCTGATTCCTTGATTGTGCCTTATACTGCTGCACAAGTTCAGACCTTGGCAGCCACATCTAGTGATTGGGCAGTTTTAGTTACTTCCTTTTCAGGACAAATTGATAATCATTTTCCAAAGCATCCAATTTTACAGTTTGCCCTAAACCAGGCTATAGTGTTTCCACAAGTGACAGCTAAAGACCCACTCCCAGATGGGACTGTGGTGTACACTGATGGATCAAAAACTGGTATGGGAGCTTATGTGGTCAAGGATAGGGTTATATCTAAACAATATAATGAAACTTCACCTCAAGTTGTAGAATGTCTGATAGTACTGGAGGTTCTTGAGGCTTTTCCAGGACCCCTCAATATTGTATCAGATTCCTCTTATGTGGTTAATGCAGTTAATCTCCTTGAGATAGCTGGAATAATAAGATCCTCCAGCAGAGTTGCTAACATCTTTCAGAAGATACAAGCTGCCTTGTTAAATAGGAGATTTCCTGTTTTCATTACCCATGTCCGAGCACATTCTGGACTCCCAGGTCCCATGTCCTTAGGGAATGACTTAGCGGACAAGGCTACAAAGCTGGTGGCCGCTGCCTTGTCTACCCATGCACAAGCAGCAAAAGAATTCCATAAGCGCTTTCATGTGACGGCTGAGACCTTGCGCCGTCGTTTTGCTCTATCCAGGAAAGAGGCTAGGGAAATTGTTACTCAATGCCAGAATTGCTGCGAATTCTTACCTACTCCCCACATGGGAATAAACCCACGTGGCATTAGACCATTGCAGATGTGGCAGATGGATGTTACTCATATTCCCTCTTTTGGAAGGCTTCAATATGTTCATGTTTCTGTTGACACCTGTTCTGGCGTAATGTTTGCCACACCCCTAACAGGGGAAAAGGCCTCATATGTGATTCAACATTGCCTTGAGGCCTGGAGTGCTTGGGGAAAACCCAGAATTTTAAAAACAGACAATGGACCAGCATATACCTCTCAAAAATTCCGACAGTTTTGTCGGCAAATGGATGTTACCCATCTAACTGGCCTACCTTATAACCCTCAAGGACAGGGCATTGTGGAACGTGCCCATCGTACACTCAAATCATATCTGATTAAACAAAAGGGGAGTATTGAGGATGTTCTACCCTCGGTACCAAGAGTTGCTGTATCCATGGCACTTTTTACCCTTAATTTCTTGAACTGTGATGCCCAAGGCCACACTGCGGCTGATCGCCACAGTTTAGAGCCTGATAGGCCAAAAGAAATGGTAAAATGGAAAGATGTCTTGACTGATCTCTGGAAAGGCCCGGATCCTATTCTTATAAGATCCAGGGGAGCTGTGTGTGTTTTTCCACAGGAGGAAGAAAACCCCTGTGGATCCCTGAAAGACTCACTCGAAGAGCTCCTTCACAACTCCAGAATAAGAAGGATGGAGGCCAAGTGGGTGATGAAGACTCTCCTACTCGGGATGATGGTTCCTAGTATGATGGGAGAGTTACGGTGGGCCATCATGTCTACCTTCCCCTACCGATGCCAGTGATGCAGAATGCCCAGGTGTTCCCTAGATTTTTCACAAATAATAGAGAGTTGGGGCTTGCCTTTTTGCCTTTAGATCCTCAGATACAGAGTTTTCAGGATGAGAGAACCTTGTCATTAGTAGGAAGCTTGTGCTTTACTGTGATTTCTTCATTAAAGGATAATTTTATTCATATGGATCCAGAAAGATCTAATGCTAATCCTTTTGAATTAATGGAAGCTGTACTGATCTTTCTCCTATGATAGTGAGAAGGGACAGATTACTTTTGATTGGAAAGGGGCATTAGGCAACAGTCTGAGTGAGGGACAGAGCTCTGGATCATCTGATTGGTCCTCCTCCAATGTTAAGTATACCCCTTTTAAGAGAACTAATTATTCAGCTGCCCTTTATTTGGGTTGTGAGTAATGATACCTTAGGTAAGAATCAGAAAGAAATAAATTGTTCTGCTTAGAATTGTTTTTATGCATTATGCTGGGATGCTATTAAGCACCCTTTTGCTTTGGTAATGCGCATGCCTCGATTTATTCCAGCTCCTGTTGAGGCGCCAAGTAATTTGAGTTTGTTTAGGGAAAAGCGAGATTTTTGGGATCTCTGCTATTATTGTGGGCCTGATAGCCACCGCCGCGGTTACTGCTTCGGTTACCGCTCGGCCCTTGCACTTTCTGCCACTGTGCAGACAACTCAAACCATTAATGAACTATAGGCCACTGTGACCATGGTCCTAGATAAACAGGCCACTGCCAATTCTCAGATACAAGGAGGCCTGATGTTGGTAAACCAACAGATTAATTTGGTTCAGGAACAATTGGATATATTGTGGCAGATGGCCAAATTGGGATGTGAACAAAGTTGCCTGGCCTTTGTGTCACTTAGTACAATATGAGAATTTTACAAGAGCAGCTAACCTGTCAAAAGCTCTGTCTCAACATTTATTACAGAATTGGACTTTTGAGTTTGAGCAGACACTCCGTGAGTTGAGAATGGCGATCCTGCAAGTGAATTCGACGCATCTGGATCTTTCTCTGATGGAAGACCTCTCCCCTGGATTTCATCTGCATTTTCTTATTTTAAGGAATGGGTGGGGGTAGGATCATTTAGCCTAGTTCTCTGCTGTGGAATAGTGTTGATGCTTTGGATGGTGTGTACGCTCAGAGCCCAAACAAAAGGAGAAAGTGGTGGTGGCACAAGCACTTGCTGCCTTAGAACACGGAGCATCCCCTGACATTTGGTTAACCATGTTAAAGCAATAGGTCGCTGGCCTCCCAGCTCTTGCACCCCACGAGGCTAGTCTCATTGCACGGGATAGAGTGGGTAGGCTTCAGCAGCCCAAGGAGTTGCAAGGCTAAGCACTGCACAGGAGAGGTCTGCGGTATAACGACTTTCTCCTGGGAGATAAGTCATCTTGCATGAAGGTTCTATGTCATGATCTCCTTCCCCCAGAAAAAAGACATCGGACTGGTCAGGACTTCCTCTGGGGATAAGACCCTGGAGAGGAGCTTTGTACATGTTCCGAATTTGCACATGGGGATTTGACCTCTATCTCCACTCCAAAGTTGTGGGTGTCCTATTGCTTCAAAAATAAATGAATAGGGGGAGATGTGAGGAGCCGCCCTCGCTATCGCTATTGCCGTTAGAAGATGGCGCTGACATCCACTGTCAGTTGGAGTTAACTGTCGCTGTCAGTTGGAGTTAACTGTCGCTGTCAGTTGGAGTTAACTGTCGCTGTCAGTTGGAGTTAACTGTCGCTGTCAGTTGGAGTTAACTGTCGCTGTCAGTTGGAGTTAACTGTCGCTGTCAGTTGGAGTTAACCGTTTAAACTGTGCCTCTCCCGTGACGTCATCTGGGGTGATGTGCAAACCACCAATCCCGGCTCTACACATCTCACTCGGAGCTCCTAGGCTTATATAAGGGGCTGGGTTTCTTAGCTTGGGGTCTCCTCTAAGAAGCTGATCA
>NW_024435122.1:0-3016 GCF_017639785.1 Mesocricetus auratus | reverse complement strand
CTGGCGTCTACTCCTCCTGGGGGAGTGTGCTTCTTTGTGTTCTAGAGCTTTCAGCTGTGATGTTAATTCTCTGGTATAACTGTTCTCCTGTTTCTTCATGTGAGGATTTAGCGCTATGAACTTCCCCCGTAGCACTGTTTTCAAAGTGTCCCATAGGTTTGGGTATGTTGTGTCTTCATTCTCATTGAATTCGAGGAAGTCTTTAATTTCTTTTTTTATTTCCTCTTTGACCCAGGGATGGTGCAGTTGAGCATTATTCAATTTCCATGAGTTTGTAGGTTTTCTGCAATTTGTGTTGTTGTTGAATTCTAATTTTAAAGCATGGTGGTCTGATACGATGCATGGAGTTATTCCAATTTTTTTGTAGCTGCTGAGGTTTGATATGTTGCCAAGTATGTGGTCGATTTTTGAGAAGGTTCCATGTTGTGGTGAGAAGAAGGTATATTCTTTTTTATGTGGATGAAATGTTCTATAGATATCTGTTAATCCCAGTTGGGTCATTACTTCTATTAGCCCTTTTGCTTCTTTGTTGAGTTTCTGTTTGGTATTCCTGTCTAGTGGTGAGAGTGGTGTGTTGAAATCTCCCACTATAACTGTGTGGGGCTTTAGATGAGATTTAAGTTCTAATAATGTTTTTTTAACGAATGTGGATGCCTTTGTATTTGGGGCATAGATGTTCAGAATAGACAATTCCTCTTGGTGGGTTTCACCTGTGATGAGTATGTAATGACCTCCTTCATCTCTTTTGATTGATTTTATTTTAAAGTCTAGTTTGTTAGATATTAGGATTGCTACCCCGGCTTGTTTCTTGGGTCCATTCGATTGAAAAATTTTTTCCCAACCTTTAATTCTCAGGTAATGTCTGTCTTTAAGGGTGAGGTGTGTTTCCTGTATGCAGCAGAAGGAAGGGTTCTGTCTTCGAATCCAATCTGCTAGTCTGTGTCTTTTTATGGGTGAGTTAAGGCCATTAATATTGAGGGATATTAATGACCAATGATTGCTCATCCTTCTTCGATTTGCGATGGTTGTTGTTGGTGGAATTATGTGTGGAATTTCACCCCTTTGTTCTTTTGGCTGTTGGTAGAGAGAGATTCTCTAATGCTTATGTTTTTCTGGTTGTAGTTAGCTTCCTTGGGTTGGAGTTTTCCTTCCAAAATTTTCTGTAGGGCTGGGTTAGTGGACACATATTGCTTGAATCTAGTTTTGTCATGGAATATCTTGTTTTCTCCGTCTATAGTGATTGAGAGCTTTGCCAGGTATAGTAGTCTGGGCTGGCATCCGTGGTCTCTTAGTGTAGGTAGAATATCTATCCAGGACCTTCTGGCTTTCAGCGTTTCCATGGAGAAATCAGGTGTAATTCTGATAGGTCTGCCTTTATATGTTACTTGACCTTTTTCCTTAGCTGCTCTTAATATTCTTTCTTTATTCTGTATGTTTGGGGTCTTGATTATTATGTGGCGAGGGGATTTTTTTTGTGGTCCACTCTATTTGGTGTTCTGTAGGCTTCTTGTACCTTCATTGGCATGTCTTTCTTAAGGTTGGGAAAGTTTTCTTCTATGATTTTGTTGAATATGCCTTCTGCCCCTTTGAGCTGGATTTCTTCTCCTTCTTCTATACCTATTATTCTTAGGTTTGGTCTTTTCATGGTGTCCCATATTTCCTGGATGTTTTGTGTTAAGGATTTGTTGGATTTAAGGTTTTCTTTGGTTGATAAATCCATTTCTCCTAGCGTATCTTCAACACTTGAGATTCTCTCTTCCATCTCTTCTATTCTGTTGGTAATGCTTGTATTGGTAGTGCCTGTCTGTTTGTCCAGCTTTTCTATTTTCTGCCTTTCTTCAGATTGTGTTTTTTTAATGACTCTATTTCAGTTTTCAACCCTTGCAGTGTTTGCATTGCTTCTTGCAATTTTCTGTTTATCTGTTCGTCCGTTTGTTGCCTTTTATGAATTTTTTGGTTTGTTCTTTCTTCCATTTCTTGCATTTTTTGGTTTGTTTTTTGTTCCATTTCTCGCATTTTGTGCTTTGTTTCTTCTTCCATTTCCTGCCTTTTTTGGTTTGTTTCTTCTTCCATTTTTTTCATTTTTTGCTTTGTTTTTTCTACCATTTCTTGCATTTTTTGCTTTGTTTCTTCTTCCATTTCCTGTCTTTTTTGGTATGATTCTTCTTCCAATTCTTGCATTTTTTGCTTTGTTTTTTCTTCCATTTCTTGCATTTTTTGCTTCATTTCTTCTTCCATTTTCTGCCTTTTTTGGTTTGTTTTTTCTTCCAATTCTTGCATTTTTTGGTTTGTTTTTTCTTCCATTTCTTTGAGGGATTTTCCAATATCCTCTTTTAGGGCCTCTATCATTTTCATGAAAGTGCTTTTAAGGTCGTTCTCTTCTGTTTCGTCCGCATTGGAATGTTGGGGTCTTGCTGGTGTGGAGTCTCTAGAATCTGGCAGTGTCATATTTGTTTTTCTGTTGCTGACTGTGTTTTTGTATTGTCTCTTTCCCATCTCTTCTTCTAGTGGGTACAGAAAGAGCCCCTTACTGGTCTGGGGACCAGCGTTCCCTTTGGTGGGTGCTAGGAAGTCCAATAATCTGGTGGTTCTTCTATTCCTTGTCCGAATGCTGGTCCTGATGCTGCTGGAAGAACCGCCGCTTCGCTGGTCTCCCAGCCTCCTCTCCCTTCCTGGTCTCATTGGTGTGAGCGAAGATCCGGAGTCTGGGGTGCTTGGCTCCCGCCAGGATTGGGAGCTCTGTGCAGGTCCCAGGGGATCTGCCGGCACTGGAGCACAGGCCGGGAAGCTGGCCTGTTTACCTGATGCTGCTGGAAGAACCACCGCTTGGACTCCCAGCCTCCTCTCCTTTCCTGGTCTCGTTGGTGTGAGCGAAGATCCGGAGTCTGGGGTGCTTGGCTCCCGCCGGGATTGGGAGCTCTGTGCAGGTCCCAGGGGATCTGCAGGCACTGGAGCACAGGCCGGGAAGCCGGCCTGTTTACCTGATGCTGCTGGAAGAACCACCGCTTGGACTCCC
>NW_024435121.1:0-3821 GCF_017639785.1 Mesocricetus auratus | reverse complement strand
AACTTCTAGAAAACTAATGATACAACACTGTGTGAGAAACAAATTTTCTTATACAAAACAAATAAAATGTGGAAGAACCTGGCAGAGTAGTATGATTGTTACTTGTTCATTTCTGGGCACTATCTCTTAAACCCAATGTTGGGAACAGGAGATATTGGGAATGAGGTTCCTCTGGCTCTGTTATAGGTGCACGAAAGAGAATGGAACAAGGAGAAATAAAAGGGGTGAGAGACATTGCAAGGAAGAAAGAGAGGTTTCAGGGGAAAGCAATATGGCAGTGTGAGGGGGGAGGGAGAGAGAGTGAGATATGGAGATGTGGAGATATAAGGTTGAGCAAACCTGGCATGTTCCCTGGCATTGTGGTTTCTGATGTTTTGGCATACAAGGTTGTAATAACAAAACTGGGAGAAGGAGAGAGGTGGAAATGAGAATACGACTGAAGTTGAATAATCTTGATGGAGTCTGAAGTGAGGGACTGATAGTAGTTGTGTTTAGGAGTACAGCGAATTTGATCCCAGACAGAGATATGTAGGGAATCCTTGTCTCTTCATCTTCCTCAAAAAATAGTGTCCACAGCTTGGTGACATCTTGAAATGAGAAACAGGGCAGTGGAACTTGCCACGAATCTCTGTAATGAAAGTTGTTGATGGTAGTAGAGACAAACTAAAGTCTGAGGACGTTCTGTGTATATAAAGAGATCTCACTGTACTTTTTTTCCTTTTCAACAAAGTATTCATGGTGAGATTATGTGATTCATGATCATTAATTATGGAGACATCAGAGCATAAATATCATGACATTGAACATATATTTTTGGATGTATACTGAGGGATTATATTGTTTAAGGTACTTTTGCTACTGTTGTGATTCATTTCATATTTTTAGAATGTATCTGGTTTGGTATCTCTTTTTTGTCTATTTTTAAAGTAAATTAGAAAAAAGCTTGTTTTACATGTCAATCCCAGTTCCATTTACCTCCTCCTTAGCTGACCCCCAATAGCCACCTATCCCATCCCCTTCCTGCTTGCAAGGGAGGGTGAGGCATTCATGAGGGATCTTAAAAGTCTGTCATATCTTTTGGAGCAGGCCCTAGGCCCTCCCAATATGTCTAGACTGAGAGAGTTACCCACTATGTGGAATGGTCTCTAAAATCCATTAATAGGCTATGGATAAATACTCATCTACTACCAGAGGTCCCATAGATTTCCCAGGCCTACTCACTGACACAGAAGTTCAGCGGTTCTGGATTAGACCTATCCTGGTTACTCAGCTATGATTGTGGGGTTTATGAGCTCCCACATTTTCAGGTCAGCAGCTGATGTGGATTTCACCAGTCTAGTCTTGTCCCCTTTGCTCATCGGTGTTTTTTGAATTTAGCCATTCTAACGTGACAAATATGGTATCTCAGAGTTGTTTTCATTTGCCTTTTCATGATGGCTAAGAATGTTGCCCACTTTATTAATGGTCTTTTAGACCTTTTAGCCTCCTCTATTCAGAAATCTATATTTAGTTCTGTACGCCAATTTTAATTGAATTTTTTGATGTTTTGGAGACTAGCTTTTCCTTTTGGCTTTTGATAAAAGGGAGTTATCTATTTCCTTTGTTTTTCTATGTGTTGTTAGCTTCCTTAGGTTGGAGTTTTCCATCCAGTACTTTCTGTAGGGCTGGATTTGTGGATATGTATTGCTTATATCTGGTTTTGTTGTGTAATATCTTCTTTTCTCCATTTTTATACTTGAAAGCTTTGATACGTATAGTGGTCTGGGCTACCATCCATGGTCCCTTTGTGTTTGTAGAGTATGTAACCAGGACTTTTTATGTTTCATTCATTTTATGGATAATAATGTATAATTCTGATAGGTTTGCCTATAAAGTTTACTTGGCCTTTCTCACATGTTGTTCTTAATATTCTTACTTTATTCTGCATGCTTGGAATTTTGATTATTATTGCTGAGGGGAATTTTTGTATTTAACTCTATATGGTGTTCTATCTAGCCTTGTACTTTCATCATTATGACTTTCTTTAGGTATGGAAAGGATTCTTCTAAGAGTTTGTTGAATATGTTTTCTGCACATTTGAGGCGAGTTTCTTCACCTTCCTCTATACCTATTATTCTCAGGTTTGCCATTTTCACGGTGTCCTCCATTTCCTGGATATTTTGTGTTTGATATTTGTTGAACTTAAGATTTTAGTTTGTTGATGAATCTATTTCTTCTAATGAGTCTTCAATGCCTGAGTGTCTCTCTTCTATCTCTTGAATCCTGTTGGTAATGCTTGCATCTGTAGTTCCTGAACATTTATCCAGTTTTTCTCATTTCAGCATTCCCTAAGACTGTTCTTCTATTGTCTCTATTTGAGCTTTCAAACCTTGTACTGTTTGCTTTGTCCAATTTGGGGTATGTCTTTTCTTCTATTTCATTAAAAGATTTTCTCTCATTTCCTCCATTAGGGTATCTTTCATCTTCTCAAAGATGTTGTTAAGGTAGTAACTTTTTCTTCATCTGTGTAGGGATATTCAGGTCTTTCTGGAGTAAAGACCCTAGACTCTTTCAGTCATTTTTTCTGTTGTTGGACATGTACTTATAATATGATCTTCCTATCCCTATTTCCAGTGGGTGCAGGAAGCCTCACTTCCTCCTGGTGGTTATGGGTCCAAGGTTCTTTTCCCCTGGGTTCAAACAGGTTCATTACTCTGATGGTTCAATACTCATGATTTTATGCAAAAGGCAGAAACCTCTCTTACCACCTAGTAATTGAAGACAATTATTGGTGTCAGAACATGAAAGCCTTAAGTGAAAGTAAGGGATGGTTTTCTATCTTGATTTCAATCTGTTATAAATATTTTCAATTCTTCCTTGAGGGGCTTAATGGGGTATTAGCTCACTGGAGATTTAGTGATCATTTGCACAGTGTACATAAACAAGGTTATTATATTAGTGGGCCTGCCAAGTGTGTTTAGTACTAGCATAGGAATTTGTGTGTCAAAAAGGCCTTGAAGGGTGTTATTTTCCAACTTTCATAATGTTATGGCATATTTGTGATGAAGTCACTCCAAGAGAATGTGACAAGAATTCAGTAATCCTATGGAAGAAACCAATTCTCAGTACATTCTGAGATCTTCTGTACTAAAAGTGCAGCAACAAACATCACTTTCACTTCATTGCATTGCAAAAACATGCTCTCATTCACAGGCAATTGGTTTTTGTGCAGTCTCCTACCAAGCTGGCTTGTCTGAAGCATCCTCCCATAACTGCTTAACTAGATCTTTAATAAACATACCTAACCACCTGAGATATTTCGCTGCAATTCCCAAGGGACTGGCTTGTTTTTTCTGTATCCTTTAAAATCCACTAGAAGTTGGACTGAGAAGTACACTGTGATGGCAAGATTTTTACAATTGTCTAGACATATAAATTTGGATAAAAAGTAACAGTGTAGCAAGGCTTAAGCTCATGTCAGATATGCATGGCATGGATTAGATACCTGATGGATGTGAGAAACCAGGCAAACTGAAAGTAGAATCACTATGGGAGCCTACACAACACTCTATTTTGGGCTCCTATTATTCATACAGGAATAATACAGGGTTCGAATTCTCAACCCCTATTTCCTCTTGTAACCAGAAAAGTGTTTTCACAGGAAGCAAATGCACACCTTAGACAGCCTGTAATCTGCAGAGATAATCCCACATGTGCGAGATTCTATAGGATTTACAACATGTAGTTGGAAGAAAGAAGTGCTGCAGGTTTTGCTTTGTGTCTCAGCCATGATTGCTAGATAGGGAAACATGACTTTTGTTGATTTATAATGAAAGCTGGTT
>NW_024435120.1:0-4959 GCF_017639785.1 Mesocricetus auratus | reverse complement strand
TAACGATACAATACACGTGTAACTCATTGAATAATAACAATACAATACTGTGTGAGTAACTGTAAACTTAACTTCTTGAAAACTAACGATACAACACTCTGTGAGAATCTACACATATAACTTATTGGAAACTAACGATTCAATACATTGTGAGAATCTGTAAACGTCACTTCTTGAAAACTAATGATACAACACGTTGTGAGAATCTATACGTGTAACTTATTGAAAACTAACGATATAATACTTTGTGAGTATCTGTAAATGTAACTCCTTAAGCACTATCCATTCAACACTGTGTGTGAAACTTATTGTGTATCTTATTAATAACTAACAATACAACACTGTGTGGAATCTATAAGTGTAAGTACTTGAAAACTAGTGATACAACCCTGTGTTAGAAACTACATGCATAACTTCTTGAAAACTAACCATACAAATCTGTGTGAGAATCTACATGTGTACCTCATTGAAAACTAACGATACAATGCTGTGTGAGATTCTACACGTGTAACTTATTGAAAACTAACAATACAACGCTGTGTGAGGTTCTACACTTGTACCTTATTGGAAACTAAGGATACAACACGGTTTGAGAATCTACCCGTGTACCTACATTAAAATATCCATAGAAGACTGTGTGAGAATCTACATGAGTAATGTCTTAAAAGGAACGATACAGTACTTTGTGAGTATCTGTAAATGTAACTTCTTGAAAACTAATAATACAACACTTTGTGAGAATCTACACTTGTAACTTATTGACAACTAATGATACAAAACGTTGTGAGTATCTGTAAACGTAACTACTTGAAAACGAAGGATACAACCCAGGGTGAGTATCTACACGTGTACATAATTGAAAACTAAAGATACAATGCTGTGTTAGATTCTAGACATGTACGTTATTGAAATCAGAAGATACAAAGCTGTTTAAGAATCTAGAGGTGGAACTTATTGAAAACTAACGATAAAACACTGTGTGAGAATCTACATGTGTAACTTATTCAAAACTAACTATACAACACTGTGTGAGTAACTACATATGGAACTTATGGAAAACTAATGATATAACACTGTGTGAGAATCTACACATGTAAATTCTTCAAAACTAGCTTTATACCACTGTGTGAGAAACTACATGTGTAACTTTGGAAACTATTGATACATCAATGTGTGAGAAACTGCTTGCATATCTTGTTGAAAAATAACGAAACAACTCTGTGTGAGAAACTCTAAGAGATACTTCTTGAAATCCATCAATACAACACTGTGTGAGGAACTGAATCCATAACATCTTGAAATTTAACGATATAGCGCTTCGTGTGATTCTACATGTATACCTTATTGAACACTGACGATACAATGCTGTGTGATATTCATCAAGTGTAACTTTTTGAAAACAAGCAAAAAAGCTGTGTGAGAAACTACATATGTAAGTTATAGAAAACTAAGGTACAACACTGTGTGAGAAACTACACGTGTATCTTATTGAAAACTAACAACACAACACTGTGGGCGATTCTATACATGTAACTTATCGAAAAATTATGCTACAAAGCTGTATGACAATTTACACGTATAACTTATTGAAAACTAACGATGCAATGTTGTGTGAAATTCTTCATGTGTACCTTATTGAAAACTATGGATACAACAGAGTTATAGAATCCACCCGTGTAACTTCTTTAAAATATGGATACAACATTGTGTGAGAAACTACATGCATAGCTTCTTAAAAACAAACAATACAACACTGTGTGAGTTTCTACACGAGTACCTTAATGATAACTAAGGACACAACTCTGTGTGAGAATTTACAGGTTTAACTTATTGAAAACTAATGATACAACATTGTGTAAGGATATAGCCGATTAACTTGTTGAAAACTAACTATACAACATAGTTTAAGAATCTACCCGTGTAAATTCTTGGAAACTATCGACACAACACGGTGTGAGAAATTACATGCATAGTTTCTTGAAAATTAACAATACAACACTGTGTGAGATTCCACACGTGTATCTTATTGAAAAGTAATGAAACAATGATGTGTGAGATTCTAAACATGTACGTTATTGCAAACTAACGATACAATGCTGTGTGAGAATCTACAGGTGTAACTTGTTGAAAACTAATGATAAACCACTGAGTGAGAATCTACACATGTAAATAATTGAAAACTAATGACACAACACTGTGTGTGATTCTACACGTGTAACTCATTGAAAAGTAACACTACAACGCTGTGTGATAATCTACACGTTTAACCTATTGAAAACTAACGATTCAACGCTGTGTGAGATTCAAAACGTGTACCTCATCGAACACTATCGATACAAGTCTGTATGAGAATCCACATGTGAACCTTTTTGATAACAAACAATACAACAATGTGTGAGAATCTAAAATTGTAACTACTTGAAAACAGGTAATACAAAGCTGTGTGAGAAACTACATGTTTAAATTATTGAAAACTAACGATACAACACTGTGTGAGATTCTACACGTGTACCTTATTGAAAACTACCTATACAATTATGTGTGAGATTCTACACTTGTACCTTATTGAAAACAAACGATACAACACTTTGTGAGGATCTGCAGGTTTACCTTATTGAAAACTAAGGATTCAACGCTGTGTGAGAATCTACACGTGTACCTTACTGGAAAATATTGATGCAACAATGGCTGAGAAACTACCTCCATATTTTCTTGAAAACTAAAAAATACTAAACTGTGTGAGAAGCTATAAGTGTAACTACTTGAAAACTAGCGATACCACACTGTGTGAGAAACGTCATGTGTAGCTTCTTGATAACAAATGATACAATGCTGTGTAAGATTCTACACGTGTACCTTATTGAAAAAATAACTATACAACTCTGTGTGAGAATCCACAGGTGTAACTTATTGAAAACTAACAATACAACACAGTTTAACAGTCTACCCATGTAATTTCTTGGAAACTATCGACACAACACTGTGTGAGATTCTATATGCGAAATTTCTTGAAAACTAACGATACAACACTGTGTGAGGATCTACACTTGGAACTTCTGGGAAACTATCAATAGAACACAGTGTAAGTATCTATACATGTAACTTCTTGGAAAATACAGATACAATTCTGTGTGAGAAACTACATGTGTAATTTCTTGAAAACTAAAGATACAACACTGTGTGAGAATCTACATGTGTTACTTATTGAAAACACACGATACAATTCTTTGTGATAATATGTAAGAAAAACTTCTATCCATGTAACTTCTTGAAATCTAAGGATACAACTCTGAGTTCTAAACTGAATGCATAACTTCTTGAAAACTAACGACATAACTCTGTGTGAGAAACTGCATTAGTAACTTCTTGCAAACTAATGATACAACACTGTCTGGGAATCTACACGTGTAATTTATTGAAAATAAATGATACAACACTGTGTGAGGATCTACATGTGTAACTTATTGAAAATGAATGATACACCACTGTGTGAAAATTTACACGTGTAGCGTATTGAGAACTGATGATACAACACTGTGTGAGAA
The DNA here is from genome assembly GCF_017639785.1 of Mesocricetus auratus. NCBI lineage: Eukaryota > Metazoa > Chordata > Mammalia > Rodentia > Cricetidae > Mesocricetus > Mesocricetus auratus. Next base: position 1,414 of record NW_024435120.1, on the reverse strand, counting down.
TCTGTAAGCGTAACTTCTTGAAAACTAATGATATAACACTGCGGGAGAATCCACACGTGTACCTTCTTGAAATCTAACAATACAACTCTGAGATCTAAAATAAATGCATATCTTCTTGAAAACTAATGAAATAACTCTGTGCGAGAAACTACCTTAGTATCTTCTGGAAAACTAACCATATAACACTGTTTGTGAATCTCCACGTATAACTTATTGAAAATTAATGACACAAACTGTGTGAGAATCTGCAGGTGTAATGTACTGAAAAGTAATGATACAAAACAAGGTGAGAATCTATAAGTGTAATTTCTTGAAAACTAATGATACAACAGTGTCTGAGAATCCACAAGTGTAACTTTTTGAAAACTAACAATACAACACTGTGTGAGATACTACATGTGTAACTACTTGAAAAATAATGATACAACACTGTGTGAGAAACTACATGTGTAAATAATTGAAAACTAACACACACCACAGTCTGAGAATCTATACGTGAAGATACAATACTGTGTGAGAATCTACATGTGTACGTTTTGAAAACAGATTATAAAAATTGTGTGAAATATATAAGTGTAACATCTTGAAAACTATTGACACAACACTGTCTTGAGAATCTAAACATTTAACTTCTTGAAAACTAAAGATACAACACTCTGTGAGAAACTACCTATGTATCTTCTTGAAAAGTAACGATACAACATTGTGTTTGAATCTATATGTGCATCTTCTTGAAAATAAAGGACTCAACACTGTGTGAGAACCTACACGTGTAACTCCTTGAAAACTAACGATACAACTCTGTCTGAGAAACTATATGTGTAACTTCTTGAAAATTAAAGATACAAAGCTGCCTGAACATCTATACGAGTAATTTATTGAAAACAAAGGAAACAATACTTTGTGTGAAATTAGGTGAGTAACATCTTGAAAACAAACGATACAACACTGATTGAGAATCTATTTTAATAACTCATTAAAAACTAACGATACAGCACTGTGTGAAAATCTATATACCTACCTCCATGTAATCTAACGATACAACACTGAGTTCTAAACTGAATGCATAATTTCTTGAATCTAACGATACAACTCTGTGTGAGAATCCTCACGTGTAACTTATTGAAAACAAACTATACAACACTGAATGAGAATCTATACACATATATTCTTGAAAACTAACGATACAACACAGTGTGAGAATGTCCACGTTTAACTTCTAAAAATTTAAGACACAACACTGTTTGAGAAACTAAATGCATAACATCTTGAAAACTAACGATACAACACTGTGAGAGAATCTACATGTGTACCTTCTTAAAAACAAATAATACAACACAGTGTGAGTACCTTTGTGCGCAACTTCTTGAAAACTACATGTGTAACTACTTGAAAACTAAGGATGCAACACTGT
>NW_024435119.1:0-4137 GCF_017639785.1 Mesocricetus auratus | reverse complement strand
TGTAGTTCCAGAAGTGAGCCTCATCTTATGGGGCCATGAATGCTTTGTCTCCAATAAGTCACCAAGAGAAACACCTACCCAAATTAAAACCACCACCAATGTCATTTCTGATATGAGTATCTCTGTGATAAGAGCCAATGCTTTCTGCCTCAGTGGATCCCAGTTTCCACAGGAGAGGCTGTTCCAACTCTCCAGAAGCAAGATGAGGTCCACAAGTTAAGAGCACTTTTCTGACAAATGAGGGGCCTAGCAGTGATAGCCTAGCTTACTTTCAATTGACACTCTTGAGGAACGGTAACCTGCAACAGAGAAGAGTCTCAGGTGGTACTAGTTATCCACCTTTAAAAGGGGCTGTACTGATGAAGCAACTTTTCAGGGCTCATATCCAGTTGATTGATTTATCCAGTATGGAGGGTGGAAGAAGCATCAGGGGCAGATTTTCAGTAGACCTTAGGTGGAAAGCAATGTGTGGGGGTAGTTCTCTTTCCTCCAGGCTTAGTGAGTCCCTCCAGGAATCATGAACTGGAGAGGTCTAGGGAGCATTTTACTGATCACATTTGAAGAAGAGGCATCAGAAGACCTGTCCTTCAGTAACTACTGAACATATTCTGATATACAAGAGAAAACTCTCTCGTTTTAAAGGTCCAGCAGAGTAAGAATGGGAGTTCAAAATTTTCAGAGGAGAGAAAAACACCCATTAAAATATGAAATGTGAAATGCTTGTTGTTCAGTGTTGCTGTTACCCCACTCAGGATTGTTGTCTTCTAAATCCATCCATTTGACTGCAAATTCACAATGTCATTATCTTCTGCCCTGAGTCGTAGCCCATTGTTTAAATGCACCATATTTTCCTTATCCAGTTGTCAGGGGAGGGTCAGCTATTTTGGTTTCAGTTTCTGGCCATTACAAAAAGTACTTCTGTGAGCATAGTTGATAGGTCGAATGTCCATATGGTATGATTGCCTATCCTTTGGTTATATGCACAAGAGTGGTTATGCTGTGGTTTGTTGCAGTTTGATAACCAACATTTTGAGAAATGGCCACCGATATTTCCACAGTGGCTTACAAGTTTGAACCAGCAATGGAACAGTGATCCCCTTACAGCATATCTTCTCCAGCATAAATTGTCATTAATGGTTTTGATCTTAGCCATTCTGACAAATAAATGATGACAACTTAGATGAGGTTTGATTTTCATTTCCCTGGAGGCTATGGATTTGGAGCAGACCCTCCTTTGCCTTTTGGACACTAGAGACCGTACTGTTCAGAATTCTCTGTTTAGCTCTGTGTCCCATGTTCTCACACATAAGTAGATATTCGACATAAAGTAGAGGATTGTCAGCCTACAGTTGACAACTTCAGAGAGTCCAAAAACAAGAAGAGCCCTACTAGGAAAATGCATGGATTCTACCATACCCCCAAAATGGAAACAGACAAGGTCTCCTGTGTATATTTGGAAGACACGTGCAGGAAGAGGTTGTTAGAATGCAGAAGGTAGAAGGAGAGCACGAGGGTCTGGGTCGGTCAAGTTGGGGGAGGCAGCAGGGGAACTGAACAAGGAAAGGGAAACTTGGATGGAGAGACCATTTTTTGGGTTAGCCGGAAATCTGGCTCTAAGGAAATTCCCAGGAATGCACAAGCATGAGCCGTGTTTAAACGCTGAGGCACAGTGGAAAGGGCACCTTAGCGGCACTTGCCATGCAATCACGTTGATGACTACCTTAGGTGTCATCATAGAACTTTCATCCATTAACCCACAGAGGAAGGTGAAGAGATCCACAGCTAAGTACTGGCCCAACTCGCGGACCACAGTCTAGCAGCAGGAGGTGTGATAGGATGAGCAGAGTGGCCAGGTCCCTGGGTCAGAAACAGCTGAGCCGAGCAAGAATCAAGTGGGAGGTTCCGGAGTCCATAATGACACCCCGCAAACCTGCATAACACTGAACTGGTCCCTAGGAATGTGTATGACCTTTGTTTGGTTTGGGCAGTTGTTGGGTCCACCACATGGGGAACCAGGATTTATCCCTACTGCATGAAATGTCTCTTGGGCACCCATTCCCTGTGGAGACATACCTCGCTCACCCTACAATCATGCGGGAGGGTCTTTGGTCTGCTTCCAGTGATGTCACAGAATTTCTTGAATTCCCATGTGGGAACGCCCTTTCAGAGGGGTGGATTGGGGGTTGGGTGGGTAGAATGTGTGCATTGCTGTGGGATAGAGAGTGACCCGGGATCCGTATGTCAAGTAACATTATTTTAAACTTCTACAAATGATAAAATGATCACAGTTTGGAGAAAAATGCCAAACAAACAAAATATGAGATATGGACGCCCAGAATCTACTCAGTCCCTGTGACTGAATGAGTAGAATTTCGGATCTTCATGTAACACAAGAAGTAAACTCCACTTATTATTGTGACTCTTGTTCCCTGATCTGACTTTCTCTGGAATAAACTAACATCCAAACATGGAGAGCATAGCTTCAGTTGTGGTATGTAGATCCAATCCAACTGGAACGTTGGAGTTACAGCGACACATGGATCTAATCCTGACCTGGAGGCAGGAAGACAAACACACCCTTAATCCAGACCTTGATGGGTAAACAGGCCACACCCTCTGGTGGGAGACTATAAAGGGGTATGGAGAGAGGAAGGTCTTCCTTCCTCTTTGCCAGCTGGCCCTTGCCTTGCAGCAAGTCCCTCCCTTCACTGGCAATAGCGACTACTTCTCCTGACATCCAGAATATCCTGAAGACCAGCAGACTGGTCCAACTTTCTTTACTGAGTAAGTACTGAGGTCTTGAACTTTCTCTTCATAACTAGATACTGTGAGGCTATCAGGCCTACAGCCCTAAGTCATTCTAAGGAATCCCCTTTCTTCATACGGTCAGAGTTTCTTTCTATCTGTTCTGTTTCTCCAGTGAACCCTGGTACAAACTTTTTTTCTATATGAGAGCATTAATTGCTCCAAACCATCCAAGAGTTGAGTAAAGTTGTCAAAAGTAGTTACCAGTTGACCCAAGATTCAATCTAGGAAAGGAAACAGCGTAGTGGTGAGATTGCAGCTCTCCCAAGAAGCTCAATCTCACCTCTCTGAATCTAACATTGAAATCTGGATAGAGAATTTCAGAGAGACCCAAGTCTCCAGCCCCAAAGAGTTGGGGATACAGAGGAAAGCAGAAAACAAAATTCTAAAAATGTGTCTGTGATGATACATAGTTTACCATTTCACAAGTCACTGGTGATCAAAAGAGCAAAGCAAGCATACTGCTTAGCCAGTGAAGCCAGGCAGACACGTTTCCCCTGAGGACTCGTGGGACAAAAAGCAGGTGGATATCTGTGTGTTCAAGTCTACCCAGGGCCACACTAGATTGAACCAGCTTAACAGAGTAACAGGGCTCATGCCCTTGATCCCAGCAATAGAGTGGAATAAACGATAAGAGCGGTGTTTTCAGTAATCAGGCTCAAGAAGATCTCCAGTTAGGCTGAGGAGAGGTAGCGGTGTGATGCTTGGGGAGAGCACGTGGAGCCTGAGGTAGAGGCAAGATCTAGTGGCTTGGCTGCTTTGCTTGCCTGACCTTCAGATTGAAGTTGAGCCCCAATATCAGTGTCTGGTCTTTTATCTTTTTGTGTTACAGTTATCTGTAATTCGTACCTCCAGGTTGAAGAAGAAAACGCCCTACCTATTCATTTTGGAGCCAGGTTAATTGAAAAAGTGCCACAAGCCGATATGTCAGGGGACCTGGCAGCCGTGAGCTGGGGCTACACAGAAGTCAGTTTCCAGGAATTCACCTACATTTGGACCATCGGCAACTTCTGTTCTATCCTGCGGGAAATGAGCGAAACCATTGAAAGCCCAACCTTCTCCTCAGGAGCCGGGGACAAAAACAGATGGAGTTTGAAAATACACCCGAACGGGATGGATGAAGAAAGCGAAGGCTACTTGTCAGTTTACCTAACGTTGCTCAGCTGCCCAAGGAGACCAGTGTGGGCAAAGTTCCAGTTTTGGATCATCGATTCCGAAGGAGAGAAAACACAAGGCATGAAGAGCCCAAGATTCTTCAGGTTCCAGCAAAATCAGCAGTGGGGATTCAGAAAGTTCATCCCTCGACATTCCCTCTTGGCCCAGGAGCCTTGG
>NW_024435118.1:0-1024 GCF_017639785.1 Mesocricetus auratus | reverse complement strand
AAGTTTAAATGGAGGCTAGATGATGAAAGAAGGAAGAATGGAAATAATAGAAGAAAGATGATAGGTGATATGAAAGATTGATTGATAGAAGACAGAGGATGGATGGACAGATACATAGATAGATAGATAGATAGGTAGATAGATAGATAGATAGACAGATAATGCAGTAGGAAATTCATTATAATGCCACTTTTATTCCTAAAATCCAGGATCTATATTATAAGTTTATGGAATGACCATTAAGTGTAAGTGTAAAGATCAAGTGATTCTTTTCATTTTGTAAGTCTTTTATTAAATTAGCGAAACAAAACCTATTTCTATGTTTATTGCACATTAGTCTTTAATTCTGAGTAACATGAGAACTTATTTATCATACAACTTGGGAGAAATTTGAAATTCTCCACTGAGTGGGTAAAACTACAAAATACTAATTTAAGTGGTTCTAAGTTATGGTAAATACAACAATAAATATCTCGCTGTTTTGCTCTAATTTTCCAAGATGGATTTCAGTACAAAAGCTTTTTCTCCATAACAGTTTATTTCAAGAAAGTAAGGCTACTTATAAAAACCATATTACTGAGGAACCAGGGAGACCAGGGGAGCAGCAGTTCTGGTGGCAGGATCAGGTACAACAGGCCCTGCTTCTGAGCCTGTGTTCCAGTGCCTGGGGATCGCCTGGGAACTGCACAGAGCTTCCAATCCTGGTGGAAGCCAAACACCCCAGACTCCAGGACTTCTCTCCCACCAACGAGACCAGGAAAACAGAGGAGACAGGGAGACCTGGGCAGCAGCTGTTCTGGCCACGGGATCAGGTACAAAGGATCCAGCAAAGGGTCCAGGGAACCAGGTGGGAGGCTAAGCACCCCAGATTCCTGTTCTTCTCCTCCACCCATGGGACCAGAACGAGGACAAGGAGTAGAAGAACTACCAGATTATTGGACTTGCTAGCACCCACCAAAAGGGAACACTGGTCCCCTAACCACCAGACCAGTAAGGGGCTCTTTTGGCACCGACTAGAAGAAGA
>NW_024435117.1:0-2045 GCF_017639785.1 Mesocricetus auratus | reverse complement strand
CCAGGAAGTCACTGCTGTTCACTGTGACGTCCCTACTGTGGGCCAGGAAGTCACTGCTGTTCACTGTGACGTCCCTACTGTGCGCCAGGAAGTCACTACTGTGCGCCAGGAAGTCACTGCTGTTCACTGTGACGTCACTGCTGTGCGCCAGGAAGTCACTGCTGTCCACTGTGACGTCACTACTGTGCGCCAGGAAGTCGCTACTGTGCGCCAGGAAGTCACTGCTGTTCACTGTGACATCACTACTGTGCGCCAGGAAGTCACTACTGTGCAACAGGAAGTCGCTAGTGTTCACTGTGACGTCTCTACTGTGCGCCAGGAAGTCACTGCTGAGCAACAGGAAGTCCCTAGTGTTCACTGTGTCGTCCCTACTGTGCGCCAGGAAGTCACTACTGTGCGCCAGAAAGTCACTTCTGTTAACTGTGACGTCACTACAGTGCGCCAGGAAGTCACTGCTGTTCACTGTGACGCCCCTACTGTGCGCCAGTTAGTCACTTCTGTTCACCGTGACGTCACTACTGTGCGCCAGGAAGTCATTACTGTGCAACAGGAAGTCGCTAGTGTTCACTCTGACGTCACTACTGTGCGCCAGGAAGTCACCATTGTGCGCCAGGAAGTCACTACTGTGCGACAGGAAGTCGCTAGTGTTCACTGTGACATCACTACTGTGCGCCAGGAAGTCATTGCTGTTCACTCTGACGTCACTACAGTGCGCCAGGAAGTCACTACTGTGCGACAGGAAGTCGCTAGTGTTCACTGTGACGTCACTACTGTGCGCCAGGAAGTCACTACTGTGCAACAGGAAGTCCCTAGTGTTCACCGTGACGTCACTACTGTGCAACAGGAAGTCCCTAGTGTTCACTGTGACGTCACTACTGTGCGCCAGGAAGTCACTGCTGTGCGCCAGGAAGTCACTGCTGTTCAATGTGACGTCCCTACTGTGCAACAGGAAGTCACGACTGTGCGCCAGGAAGTCACTTCTGTTCACTGTGACGTCCCTACTGTGCACCAGGAAGTCACTACTGTGCAACAGGAAGTCGCTAGTGTTCACTCTGACGTCACTACTGTGCGCCAGGAAGTTGCTACTGTGCAACAGGAAGTCGCTAGTGTTCACTGTGACGTCACTACTGTGCGCCAGGAAGTCACTACTGTGCAACAGGAAGTCGCTAGTGTTCACTGTGACGTCACTACTGTGCGCCAGGAAGGCACTGCTGTTCACTGTGACGTCACTACTGTGCGCCAGGAAGTCACTACTGTGCGCCAGGAAGTCACTACTGTGCAACAGGAAGTCCCTAGTGTTCACTGTGACGTCACTACTGTGTGCCAGGAAGTCACTGCTGTTCACTGTGACGTCACTACAGTGCGCCAGGAAGTCACTACTGTGCGCCAGGAAGTCACTACTGTGCAACAGGAAGTCGCTAGTGTTCACTGTGACGTCACTACTGTGCGCCAGGAAGTCACTACTGTGCGACAGGAAGTCGCTAGTGTTCACTGTGAAGCCCCTACTGTGCGCCAGGAAGTCACTGCTGTTCACTGTGACGTCCCTACTGTGGGCCAGGAAGTCACTGCTGTTAACTGTGAGGCCCTACTGTGCGACAGGAAGTCGCTAGTGTTCACTGTGACGCCCCTACTGTGCAACAGGAAGTCACTGCTGTTCACTCTGACGTCCATACTGTGCGCCAGGAAGTCACTGCTGTTCACTGTGACGTCACTACAGTGTGCCAGGAAGTCACTACTGTGCGCCAGGAAGTCGCTACTGTGCAACAGGAAGTCGCTAGTGTTCACTGTGACGTCACTACTGTGCGCCAGAAAGTCACTACTGTGCAACAGGAAGTCGCTAGTGTTCACTGTGACGTCACTACTGTGCGCCAGGAAGGCACTGCTGTTCACTGTGACGTCACTACTGTGCGCCAGGAAGTCACTACTGTGCAACAGGAAGTCCCTAGTGTTCACCGTGACGTCACTACTGTGCAACAGGAAGTCCCTAGTGTTCACTGTGACGTCACTACTGTGCGCCAGGAAGTCACTACTGTGCAACAGGAAGT
>NW_024435116.1:0-12111 GCF_017639785.1 Mesocricetus auratus | reverse complement strand
CGATCCATCTTACTTCATGTAGCCACAAAAGTGACAATTAAGTTCACCACATCTAAGGCCCATTAAGCCTAACGCTTTTTCCTGATCTAGGCCACCTTTCACTTTGTCCTTCCTGTTTTGTTTAACTAGACTGAATTTCATAGCCATGTATTAAAATCAAGATCATGGGAATGTCTTCAGTAAATGTGCCTTTATTGCTGGTGTGCGTAAACCAAAACCCTAGTAAAGTCTAAACTGTTTTTGTCTCTTTCAAGACTTTGAATATGGCTAAAGGGAAAAACCCATCATCATGCTGTCAGTTTTTCAGTTCAAGAACATTACAAGTAGACTATTACATGTTAAGTAGACTGTCACTCTGTCCAGCAGCACTTAACTATTTCCCTGTCCCAACTGTCATCTTTTTATCCCCACTGTTTCAAAACTTCTCACTCCAATGCTCCTTGGTTAATGACATTGTTTCCTAATTGTTTGAGAAGGAAAACAGAGAAATTCTATAAGTCTAATAACCTACACAATTGCTTGCATCTTATTAAAACAACAATAAACATTTTACCATCTTCCTCAAGTAGACTATATGAAATAAAAACAGTATCATGCTGGGCGGTAGTAGTACAAGCCTTTAATCCTAGCACTCAGGAGGCAGAGGCAGGCAGATCTCTGTGAGTTCGAGACCAGCCTGGTCTACAAGAGCTAGTTCGAGGACAGTCTCCAAAGCCACAGAGAAACCCTGTATTGAAAAACCAAAAAGTAAAAATTTTTAAAAAATCACTTTTAATGAATTACTGGCAAACAGTTTAAAGATGGTGTGTCTCAAAAACAAACAGAAATGGACTGATCAGTATTGGAATATTTACCCCTTCCTCTTGACTCATCTGTTTACAAAGAATTCCTAGCTACCTCTGGCCAAGGTGACTTGAGAAAAATAAGTGTTAGTACTTGACACCAATTGAAGGACTGACATATTATCCCAGCTAAACGTTTCTGAATGCTGACTATTGCATAAGATATTCTCCCAAAACTCCACTTACCATTCTCATTGAATGCTGACATAGGTAGCTGATGTGCATTGATTTCATGAATGCTTTCCTCTCTTGCATTCAAATGCTGCTTGACTGTGAGGTAGTTCTCTGGGCTGTTGAAACTCCCATGCTGGGTATGATGATGGCTTACCATCTCTGTCTCCTCTGATTTTTGCTTTATGTTCACCAAGGAGAAAAGAGAACTTGCACAATTTTCCAGGACCACACTGCCTCTCTTGAATGACTTTCCACACCATTGTTTCTCTTCTAATTATAAATTAAAAGTTCCTGTTGCCAAGTAGGTCAACCCTTAAGAAGATGACCACTTCCTGCTTCTAAAAGATGTTTCTTGGACAATTCTCACCTTTGTAAGTGCAAATGAATGCTTTTATCCCTTTACAAAGCATACAATTCACCGATACTTAATAAAAAATGAAACAAAAAACCCTGTGGCTACTTCTCATTTCTCTCTTTTCCTAAACACAAAAATTTCCTGGCACTGCTCTTAAGAAATAACTCTTTCCTAATTTTCTCTTCATGTTCTTTCTCTACTCCAACTTTCATAAGACTTCTGTTTCTTCTTCCTGGGACAGGAGCATCTGTTCTAAGGAAAGCCTATCGTAGCCTAAGTCCTGGGCTTTTACATTTTCTGTGAGAAACAGACATTCAGAACACTTATTCCTTTTACCTCTGATGAAATAACTGTCCCTTCATCTCTTCTGCTCACACCTGGTTCTGCTGCCCAGGCTCAGGCTCCTATCTGTCTCCTCTACATGACCTCTGAGAAATGTTCGTAGGGCCAGCTTGCACAATCAGATTCAAACAATGTAATAAATTCCCTAACCCTCAGTTGGTTTCAGAGCTATGGTAATATGAAAATACTAAATTAAGAAATTGCAAAATAAGCACCCTGTGAATTTTACGTTGCCTATTGTCCTGAGTTGTGTGAGGAAATCTCTTTTCATTCTGTCTCACCTGGACAGGAGTCATCCCTTTGTTCAGCATAAACACGTGATGCACACTACCCATTCCCACTACTTAGCATCTATTCTTTAGTGGAGTGGTGAACTGCTAGTTCAGTATCGTCTAAGTACTTTTCATATTACTTAGCACTGGTCCTATGGTACAAGAGCTGCAATGCTGGTAAAAGTCACAGTGAATCCACAAAGTGTCCCATTGAGGTGACAGTAAAAATGTAAGACACACTATATATCTTTGTTATATTACATCAGCGTAACCATCCTACCTTATTATTATTCGCCAATACCTTACTTGTCTAATTTATGAATTAAACTCTATCATATGAACGTATTGACAGGCAAAATGAGCTGGAGGCATAGCCCAGAAAGAGAGAGCTTATCTACATATGCAAACCTGGATGCTTACTTCCTAGTCCTGGGGCAAAGGAAGTGTGAGAGGGAATCACAGAATATATTGGGTGGGGACAATGGTTTCAAACATCTTCTATATTCTTACAGCATATTCCCAACAAACAAGGAAAAGCTATTCTGTCTGCTAGTGGTGATCTTAGGTACAGACTTTAGATAATGTCTCCACAAACCACAGATAACTGTAGGAATTCTAATTATCAGAATTCTGCAAATGGAAAGGAAAGCAGTAATCTGAAAGATTACTTATTTATATATTCATTATATTATTATTATTATATTACATTCTAGCAAACTATAACTATCAGCCAGTGGTAAGATCTGACATACTGAGCAAATTGCATAACTAATTCATAATTGTGAAATTAATGATTTGATTACAATAATGAATCATTTATAGATATTAAAGTTTTAATGTAAAATATCTATAAAGCTGGACATGTTGATACACTGGGTAACCCAGGTATTTGTCAGGTTAAGACAGGGAACTTGCTACAAGTTTGAGACCACTATGAGATAAAAATTTCACAAAGAAATTCTTATCAGAAGAAATGTGTCATGTGTCTCCATACATTTTATTATTCTCCTGGGTATTTTCTGGGGCTAAATTAATATTAAATATTTTTCTGTCACAGCTCCTATCTCAGTGGCCCTCCCTTCTGTCCTTGCCTTTGTCTTCTCAGTATTCCTAAAGAACTATCCTATGTTATGCATCTATCTCACACAATTCATGTGTCCAATGGCTATCCATTCAGGCTGTACCTGTCATTTTCTCTGAGGGTGCATTCATTTACAGCCTTCTACAGACCCTTCTCCCTCTCTCTCCCTCTCCTCCCCATCTCTCTCTCTCTCTCTCTCTCTGTCTCTCTCTCTGTCTCTGTCTCTGTCTCTGTGTGTGTGTGTGTGTGTGTGTGTGTGTGTGAGTGTGTGTGACTCTCTCATTCCCTTACCATGAGCCCACAGCATGTCAAAGTGGTCTTTTTGCCTTTCTTAGAAGGACATTAACTTAATCACTTTGCTTTAGTTAGTTTTTTTATTATTATTAACATTTGAAGGGCCGGTGCCTTCACCTGCCAAGCCATCGTCCCAGCTCTGAGACTTGAGTTTCTTAAAGGCAAAGACTAGTATCACGATAACACAGGCAAACACTTGCTTGCACTGGAAATGTGAAGCTATAGAATAGTGTCCAGTTGGGCATCGTGGCATAAGCTCATAATCCAACATACAAGAAACAGGCAAGAGGATTTTGTAGGCTAGGAGATCAGCCCAGACAACAGAATGAGACCTTGCCAACTGTCATCACATCACCAGCAAAAACAAAAGACAGACTGAAGACAAAGCAATCACCACTGCAATACACTTATTGCTTGCTCATTTTTGGGAGAATTGAGATATGATGTAAACCGGGGTCTTTAATTTATGTCTCTTTCCCTGAATCTTTATTGACTGTCACTCCCTCTCCTAGACTTTTTGCTTATCATTTAAGATCCATCCTTCTCACAGGATATCCTCTGTAAGGTCACTCCTTTCACGTTCATATGAAATGCGTTATTTATCTAAAACTACAAAAATGTGGATGCTGTGAGAGGTCAGAGATGCAGCTGCTTTTCAGTTTCATTTTTCAAAGAGAGGGTATGACTCCCAAAATACGACACACCCATGTCAGGGACTTTTGTCCACTATGTCAGTAATTCCTTGGTCCCATAAGCCTTTCGTATTCCTTGAACCCTCAAAGATGGAAGTTTGAGACAGTGATATCTCCTTTACCTTCGTAGGACAGGGAGCACTTGAATATACCGGTATCCTTCCCCTAACTCCCTGGCTTCCAGATTTTCTGGAGAGTGGCTAGCAGTGTAGACTTGAAATTCCAATAAAAACAGTGGTTTGATTCAGGCTGCTAGCTCTTGGCTCTTAGCTCAGTGTCTAGCAACTGGTGCCTCTTTTGGAAAAATTACTATAATAATTGAACAAATTGCTATAAATTGAGCAAATTAATACAGTAACTGTTCTTTGTCAGTTTCAGAGGTGTGAGTCAGGATTCCAAAATATGATCAATATTTTCTGTATATATATATATACACATATATATATATATTCACAGATATCTGAAAATATTATCAGCTGCCAGTTTAATTGCTGCAGAACTTTGTAAAACCATCTGCCTCTGGTTACAGGTTTTGCCTAATGTCACAGAGCTGGCGTCTTGTCAACACAGTTAATATTTTGAATCTTCCAAACAAAACCAACTTTCTATTCTAAGGGTGAATCACAAATGTTGTCCTAGTACTTTCCCCTTCTTCCTTCACAGTTTTAAATACAGTTTCATTCAGGCAGTAAGGTGGTGTGTTCAGGATCACCCTAAGGTGCAACTATACATGAGATTTTAGAGGACACAGCAACATGGCTGGCATGGGTCGAGCTTATCACAGTGGAAAGGTACAGAAGATAAACTTAGAGAGGAATTAGACATGCTTCTTGTGTGACTGCACATACCACCTACCTCTCTGGACAACAATATCTGAAAACATGCAAAGTGTTGTCTACTAGATCCCCTCTTTTGAGCTTTCCAGCTTTGGGTCATCAGGCATAGTCAAATGAGCACAAGCACCTCCTATTTGGCTAGCCTTAACGACTGGAGCTCACTGCATACAGCATTACCAGGACTATAGACATATGCTTGCACTCACCACTAAGGTATTTCAAAGGCTCAAAAGTTTTCTGTCTAGATTGAGAACCACAACCTACATATTGCTATACAGACACACACTGACTACACTGCCTATCACTGTATTCCTGCATACCAACCTGAAATTTCTTATTAAACAGTTATGTTAATAGTTTCTATGTTTAAGGACCTAGCCTAAGCCCATCTATTTCCATGAAGACTCACTCCTTCATGGGTTCCCGCATCTTTACACATAGAAGCATTTACAGCTCTGCATACATTCTATGTATTGTCGGTGATCCCTTCCTGATTTGGCCTGCCATCTCCCTGACAGTGATCATATAAATGAAATTACACTGACAAAGTGTTGTTTTACCTATATTCTTTAATATAAAATGTTGTCCTATGTTGTCTTTCAGTCTCCATAAGATAGTTTTAGTACATAAAATCAAAGACACAATCTCTTCCCCACCCCCGTTCAGACTGGCACATTCACAGTCATGTCTCCACTCTAACAAAATCTGACCTACCATTCTAACCATTTGGCTTCAGGTGATTTTCTCCATACTTGTTCATCTTGGTTTTTTCATCTTGGTAACTAAAGCAACACATTACTTCGCACAAGAATATGCATTCATTTCTCAAAGCCCTCTGTCATCTTATTAGCTGCTCTCTCCCCAAATCCTAATTTTGAGTTTTCCTGATTCACATTAAATTTCTTAAGGATAAAGCTACCATTAGCACTGACTGATTTGTATGTTTCAGACTGCTGCTACTGAGGATTCGGGGAGACAGCATTGCCATTTCCGCTGGGTAGAGGTAAGAGCTACTGGCTTGGCTGCTTTGCTTCTTTGATCTTGAGCTTGACCCTCAATTTATCTGTGTCTGTGTCTTCTTTCATTTTTCATGTTACACCTCCTATCTGTCTCAACTTAAGTGTCTCTGCCCCTTTTGTCAATTAACCAGAAATGAATGAGAGAGCTAAGTGCGCTTAAAATAAAATGTTTAAAACCATTTAACATTTTATTAGTAAATTTGTTCTTTGACAATTTCAGACATGTATGTAAAGGGTTCTGATTACAACAACCCACATCCTCTCTCACCCCCTCCTCCTCGAACATCTTCCTCTTTCCCTAAAGATCCCTTTCCTATGCTTACCTCTTTTGGTTTGTTTTGTGACCAAGTTTAACCCACAGGCTGACCTCAAACTTGCAATCCTCATGCTTTAGCCACTCAAGTGCTAGACTTAAATGCATGTGGGGCCACCGTAAATTTCTTAAAATATTTTTAACTCTTATTGTGACTTTATGTCATTCAAAGACGTTATAAATCACAGTGCCACATTCTCTACCAACTTCATTTTTCCTATCTGCTGAGTGCAATTTATTGTAGCATCTGATTTTCTTGATGGGAAGCAAATTAAGCGAAACGTGTATTACCCTGTACATGTTCTCCCCAGGAAGCACTGAAACATACAGTATACAGCATGACACAATGTTGTTTCCAGACATCTCCTATCCACTCAGTACTACTTCTGTATTATTGCTTAACATATACCGAATGTATTAACAATTGCTAACTTCTCGTCGTATTTCTAAGTATTTGTGGGTGGGCTATGGGTGGGGGAGAGATGAGTATAAGGAATGAGGTGGGAACGGGAGGGGAGATGAGATTGAGGTGGGGAACGAGGAGAGACAACTAGGCTTGAAAGGCATTTGAAGACAGAATGGAAAGCTAATGTCGTGGAAACTTACTATATGAAGGCAATACTAATGAAGTCTCCAGTTAACGGGGAGAAGAAACTCCAACTGACCATCTGTTGTCACCAAAGTTTGCAGTATCAGGACTGGGTTTTATCCAGTTGAACTGCTGGTGCAAAGGGTCTCCATGGAAATCCCGAAACAACCCATGCTAGTACCAACACAACAGGTTGTTCTCCACAAACTGACAGCTAGACACCATAGCTAACACAACATCCACATAACTCACTGAACGTGGAGAGGTTGAGCTGGTGCTTACAAAGAACCTTCACTGCTATGTTTTAGTACCCTGGACATGGAAAATTACTCTGCAGGCTACCACAAGAGAAATGTGAACACCAACCCAACCGTAAAACCTTTGATCTACAATCTGTCCTGCCTGCAAAAGAAGCTAGGGCAATGGTGGCACAAATTTTGTGGGAGTAACCAACAAATGTCTGATTTGGTTTAAGGTTCACTCCACAAGATGGAACCCATACCCAATACTGCTTGGGTAACCAAAAACCAGAGACTGGATACTAGATAGACCAGGGCCCAGTAACCTAGAATAAAACCAAATACAACTGGTCTTTTAAAAAAAATAACAAAAAGGGGGTCAGAGAGATGACTCAGAGGTTAAGAGCACTGGCTGCTCTTCCAGAGGTCCTGAGTTCAATTCCCAGCCACCACATGGTGGCTCACAACCTCGGGTGCCCTCTCTTGGCCTGCAGGTATACATGGAGACAGGACACTGTATACATAATAAATAATTAAACAAACAAACAAATGAATCTTGTATAAAAATAACAAGAAAATGACTCCTAATAATTTTCTTCTATACTCTATAATATACTTCTATACTATAGATAAGTCCCTTATTCATCCGTATCAGAGCGGCTTTCTCCTGCGACAGAGAGAGAGAGAGAGAGAGAGAGAGAGAGAGAGAGAGAGAGAGAGAGAGAGAGAGAGAGATTGAGAGAGAGAGAGAGAAAGATTGAGAGAGAGAGAGAGAGAGAGAGAGAGAGAGAGAGAGAGAGAGAGAGAGAGAGAGAGAGAGAGAGAGAGAGAGAGAGTCGGGAAATGCTGACAGAAGCAGGGGAGACAGAGGAGACAGAATACACCACTGAGCAAAGCAATCAGTGCATCTGTCGACGTGTCTGCAATGGGTCCTCCGCATACATACTTTAGCTTTTGGTTTAGACTTTTGTGGCACTCCTGAATGTCCAGATGAGTAGATCATTGGTTCTTGTGACTTCTCTTGGGCTTCCTTTATTTTTCTCTTCACTTCCCTTGTCCAACTTGGCTTTTGTTTTATTTTATTTTGTTGTTAACTCTTAGAAGACTGTTCTTATATAAAAGGAGACAGAATAGGAGGGGATCTGAATGGGAAGGGAGGTTAGGAGGAACTGGAAGTAGTAGAGGGAGGAGAAACTATTCAGATTATATTGTATGAGAAAAGATTCTTATGTTTAATAAAAGGTGTAGGGGGCAGGGGGACCACTTTGGAGAGGGCGTCTTTTGCACATGAGGCACCTTGTCATTAGTATCATTTCTGGAAAAAAAATGTGTTTAGCAACCCAAAATACTTATAGTTTAATTTACTAATACCCTAGTGAGAACAGAGAAGTTATAACATATAGTTTAAGAATAATGAGTTGTCATCAGGGATACTCTATTCAGTAACTGATGGAAGCAGATGCAGAGATCCACAGACAAGCACTGGGCTGAGCTTTGGGAGTCTTGGTAAAGGGAGGAGGGCTTGTATGAGCCACGGGGGTCATAACGGGGGAACCCACAGAGGCAGCTGAGCTTGTGCGAGCTCATGAACTCTGGACTGAAAGTTCGGGAGCCTGCATGGGACTGAGCTAGGCCCTTTGCACGTGTGTGACAGTTGTGCGGCTTGGTCTCTTTGTAAGGCTCCTAGTAGTGAAATCAGGACTTGGAGCTTAGCTGACTTTTGGGAACCTGTTCCCCATACTGGATTACCTCGTCCAACCTTGACACAAGGAGAGAAGCTTGGTCCTGCCTCAACTTGATGTGTCAAGCATCCCTCAAGCCCATGGGAGGCCTGCCCCTCTCTGAATGGAGATAGAGGAGTGAAAGGGATAGGGGACAGAGTGGAAGGGGGGAAACGGGACACAGTGTGGGGCACAGGAGGTGAGGGGGTAGGGGAAGCTATGGTTTCTATGTAAAATAAAAGAAAAAATGTTATTTAAATAAAAACAAATATTGAAGTAGGATAATAGAATTTGGGGGATATTTGGAGTAATTCTTTATCTGTGCGAGAAAAAGATAAAAGAACAATTTAAGTATATGAAAAATACACAAAATACAAAAAGGACCTAACTAACATAAATGCTAGATTTTTAAAATGTTTAAAGTGAAATCTTTTCATCTTTAGATGTCATGTAAGACAATCATCTCCTTGAGTTCTCAACTCCTCCATCTCCCAAACGCTGCTGGTAGGCAGCAGATGGTTACTTAACCAATGCAGGGAACACAGCTGGTAAGATCTGTTCTGCCCCCATCCTTAGCATTATCCAACCTACAGATTTGGAAATTTTACTGAAAGACAAATAGAAAAAAATGCTAAAGCTGAATTATATCTACTTTTTAAAGACGGTTGTAGTAGCTTTAAATGAATTTGACACTATAAATTATATTCTATTATACTAAAAGAACTTAGTGAATTTATTAACATAAACCTTTGGATCAAGATAATTTGGTTGAGGTACCACATGGAAGAACATGTTTATTTTGTTCCCTGCTTAGCGGTGGTTATCAGTATTTATTAGAAGTTTGACAGTGTCCCTGAGAACACTCTCAATTCTATTTACATAGACTGACACCCTACTAAGCTTAGGTCACAGGGATCTCACTACAGGGCAGAATGGCAATCACACCACTTAACAAGTTAAGAACAGCTCTGTGGAGCAGAACCCAACATTTCACAACTAAATGACTGCTCAGGGGGCCAGAACAGAACACTACTACTCATACATCTGTGTACAACTGGATGGAGCTAGTTTCTAGTCAACTTCCTTCTAGTATCCCATGGAAACACAATGTAATTTTATCTCATTTGCCCAAGACTTAATTAAGACAGAGTAGAATGTGTTCTAAAGAAAAAAAAAGTCTCAAATTAATAAAGTGGAATCTTAAAGACTCGATGGGGTAGCGAAGTTCCTGGCTCATTTGAACAATTATTGCCATTTTTTCCATTATGGATGAAGTAAACCAGTATTAATGAGTAAAGCTAAAAAAATTTTTAGTGCCTCAGGAGCTTAAATGAGCCCAGTTTAGAGAACTGTCTTTGTCAATTCAAGTAATGATACTCATTTGGATATTGTATTTTCAGGTCATGGGAATAACTACAAAACCCTGAGTGAATTAAAGGCTTCAGTGTCCCCACATATAAAAGGATCACTATAGGAAGCACCCCGCATTAAACCTGGAAAATGATGTGAACTCAAATGTTACTAAATCCCAAAGGCAAAGGCCCAGAATACACCATATTGCAGGTGAAAGGCTGCTTTGAGACTGATTACTAGCAAGGGGTTCACCTAGCATTATGAAGGAGCTGTATTCCTTATCCACTTAGTCAATTCATTCAGAATAAGGAGGAGTGTTGACACGTTTACCCTATATTGAAATCATGTTTCCATTCCTATGTATTCTCACATTATCCACTTTAAATTTTGAGAATGATCTTCTAAGGTGCTTTCAAAGAGTAAGAATTAATAAAAATGTATCTTAAGTGTTTATGGCTTTGTAAATACAATTGTGGTATTTTTAAACCCAAACTGCCAGCATGAAACTATTTAACAAAGTCATTTAATCTACAAGTAAAGCTATGTTGAACTACTTTTTAAAGTAGTACCTGGTCAACTACAAAGAAATGAAGTCTTTCCCCTCAATGTATGAAGTCCTATGTTGCCCCACTCAAGCACTTTTAATGAAAATAGCTTACCAAGAAACATTTCAGCTCATTATCAGAACGCTATTTTCAGTTTTGCCTTGTGTCTAAATCTCAAAGCAGGAATGCAGTTAAAGGTTAAAAGTGACATGAAGCTTTTTATAGTGACTCCACAATAAGTCTCATTAAGGAATATAAAAACCCTGACATCGCATAGAAACTAGAGGTTTCATATAGTTCTCATGCAGAGCAAACCCAACTTGAAGTGGGTGTGAATGTACAAAGAGCTGTGTACATCCAGGCATAATAAAAAGCAGCCATTTGGTCCTTAATCACTCACTTCTATGAAATAAAGCATTCCAGATGTTTTCACCAGTCTCAGTCACGAAAACACATTATAACAATAGCTTGGTGAAAAGATGTGTGGGTTTCATTTGTAGTATAAATATCTGGCTTAATTTTGGGGGACTAGTTTCAAGATTTACAGTACTGTGTATTAAAACAGTGTAAGGGGCTCATAGTCCCTACACTCACTTGTTACCCATCCTGCGTTACATTCATTTTATTACTAATTATAAAAGTTTACTATGCAGGCTAGGCATGATAGGACTTTCCAACCTCTCCTCACAAAGCTTTTGTTCCAATTAACCAAAACGATTACATCGATTCTGAATATTAAAGTGTTAACTCATGTCTGAACCCTGAAAGGGGCCCATTCCAGAACTTAGACAAACCATCCATTATCCTTTCCTTCTAAACATATCTTAAGCCAAGTCATAAAATTATGTCACCCAGGCAAATACAGCCTGCCTGAAATGAAAATGGGGTTCTATTGGAAAGACAACCAAGAGTGCACTTACAAATTACCTACCCTGCTTATGCTATAACCA
This sequence comes from Mesocricetus auratus, assembly GCF_017639785.1. Classification (NCBI taxonomy): domain Eukaryota; kingdom Metazoa; phylum Chordata; class Mammalia; order Rodentia; family Cricetidae; genus Mesocricetus; species Mesocricetus auratus. The sequence goes on along the minus strand of NW_024435116.1, from coordinate 494 downwards.
GAGAGAAGAGAACTGTTAAAGACCCATGGCCTTTGAAGCCTAAGTTTTACTATTTGAATCTTTACAGAAATGTTCACATTCTTACTTAAAAAAGCAAAACACTAAAATGATGGATTTTATTTGAATTACAAGAATGTACACATTTTTCTATTCTATGCAAAGATACCATTTTGGCCCACACACGAAACTGATAGGTTTTGTGAAAGCTTAATGATTGTAACCACAGCCTCCATCACTGCTTCCGTGGAACACGTGAATAGAGTGAGACAGCAAAGCACTGCTCTGCACTTAAGTAAATCCCCACACTTAACAAAAGCTCCTTTAATGGCAGATACTCCCCATTATTTTTCTAAGATTCATAAGTCCAAAGGTATTTAAGATACACAGAATCTGCTTTCAGATACCGAATTCTGTGACTTTTCTGAGCATCTAAAGATTTATCCACATCATCATTCTTACTTTCCTATTAATTTTTGTTGCAATTTTAGTTTGCA
>NW_024435115.1:0-3280 GCF_017639785.1 Mesocricetus auratus | reverse complement strand
TTGTTGATAGCATACACGCAACCCACCCTTATTGTATTTTCACCAAACTGAAACCTATTAGGAAGGTGTGAGTTGAAATTGTGAATTGCCTTTTAGTTCATGTTACTTCTAAATTGAGAATCTTAGATGAGAAACCAAGTGTACAGAGGCTACAAGGACAAAGATATTTCTGTGATGCATTGGGGTCTAGAGGAAGAAAGGAGATGAGTAAAGAAAATTTACAAATATTTTAAAGTTTGGTTTATACTTTAAATTGGTATTAAAATATAAGAGGTTACCAAGTCCAATTCCATAATGAGTGTAGAAACCTGGACAAGGTCAATGACTCTAGAGTTCAAGATTAGCCTTGCCTATTTTGACCCTGTCTCCAAAAGCTCAAATGAACCAAAGAAACTAATACATACATTCCTATGAATGCTCATTTCTCATTAAAACAAACCTACACCTGATGTAAAAATGTTAAAATATGTCCTTTGAATTTTAAAGCCATTATCCGGAAATGTAGCTTAGTTGGTTAAAGGTTAGGCAAGTATGTACAAATACTTCCAATGGGGCTGAGTGACTTACCTGATATGGACCCACGTTTAGAGCTCCTATTGCCAGCAGGGCCAAGCAGAGACTTCAGGCTCAGGACTCCTCAACACAGTCAATCAGTGACTCAAGGCGCCAGGACTCTGAGATTCTAACATTTTATACACCTTCCAACTGGCTCCTCCCCAGGAAGCCCCACCCCTCTACAAAAAACTCCTATGTCTCCTCCCACTAAATCCAGTTAATGATTGATTTATTTTATTCTACAGCAGACTGATTGAATCTGACCAATCCTGTTAAAACAAAAACACTAATTTCAAAATCAATATTCCATCTGTGTATGGATTGATTTTTATGTGAATTTTCATGCACTATATATATGTATATACATATATATATATTAGTGTGTGTGATTTTAGTGTATATGTGTGTGTTTTATTGTGTGTTTATTGTGTGTGGGTATTTGAGTAAGTAGTGAGATTTAGAGTAGCCAAAGTCTACAACATTAGCTTTTGTCTCAAAACAACAACAACAAAAACCAAACACTAAACAAAAACACACCCCATGAATATTTTGCAGATGAGAAAGTGCCGAGATGGGTGGCAGGAACCTGGAGTCCACCCTAGCAAGTATTTTAGAATCATCAAGAGTAAGATGGACACTTATATCTCAAAGTGAAATCATCAGCAAAGCATGATGGGATGGAAATGAAACAAACACTAATCTTTATTAATACCCTTTTGTCATCCTGAATGGGTTACATACTCTTATTCGTTTTAGCATTCCAGATGCTGAGGCAAGAAGATTTCTGTAAGTTTCAGGCCAACCTGGTCCATATAGTGAGAAACTGTCAAACAGCACTATCAAATTCTAAACAGAAAACCGTGGTGCTTTTCTTGAAGAATAACAATTGAAACCAGGTGCCTTAAATGGTCTTTTATTCTTTTTTCTGTAATGGTCTTTTAGAAAAAAATCCCTTAACCAGCAATCTGATCTTCGATAAGAAGCAATAAAAGATGTTCACACATGTATGGGTTAATATCATTGTGTACAATTGGATTCCATTGCTCCACCTGTCTATTTTTGTGCCAATGTCAAACAGTTTTCAGGACTAAAGCTCTATAATAGAGCTTGAGGTCAGGGATGGCGATGCCTCCAGATGTTGCTTTGTTGAGTAAGGTTGTTTTGCCTATCCTGGGTCTTTTGTTTTTCCATACAAAATTGATTATTTTTCTTTCAAGGTCTGTGAAGAATTGTGCTGGTATTTTAATGGGGATTGCATTGAATCTGTAGATTGCTTTAGAGAGGGTTTACTACATTGATGCTGCCTATCCAAGAGCATGGGATATCTTTCCATTTTCTGAGGGCTTCTTTAATGTATGTATATGTATTATGTTGTCTGAAACAAAACAAAAGCAACAACACAACCAACACTAACACAAGTGCTAAAAGGAAAACAGTTTAGCAAGACCTTGGTAGAACACGCCTTTAATCCCAGCCATCCAGAAGCAGAGGCAGGTGGATCTCTATGAGTACAGGGCAAAGTCTTCTACAGAGCTAGTCATGGGACAGGATCCCAAGATACAGAACAACCCTGTATAAAAAAATCTAAAACCAAAACAAACAAAAAGTAAAATACAAAAAACCCAAACCAAACACACAAATATGTATAATTCATCAAAAGTCTATTTATTTATCTAATGTTTAGTAACATGTATATGTCAAAACTTTTCTTCATTGCAGAGATAAATGTTCATGACAGCTAATCTTTTTATGTATGCCTGTATTGTGTTTGCAAATATTGTATTGTATTGAATGGTCTTGGGTCTATGTTCATCAGGGACATTAACTTCTTTGTTGTTGCTGTCTCTTTACCTGGTATGTTATTACAATCATGCTGCCTCTGTAAAAGTAATTTAATGGTGGTTTATATGGTTTCTAGTTTCGCTTTGATACTTTTTTTTTTGGTTTTTCGAGACACGGTTTCTCTGTATTGTTTTGCAGCCTCTCCTGGAACTTTCTAGGTTGACCAGGCTTGACTTGAACTCACAGAGGTTGGACTGCCTCTGACTAACAAGTGCTGGGATTGAAGACTAAAGGCATGTGCCACCTATGCCTGGCCTTAGCTTTGATACTTGAAGAAGGATAGATTATAGGTCTCATTTGAATGTCTACTGGTTTCTATTCGAATCCTTGAAACCATGAGTGTTCTTTATCCAGAGGGATTTTTAATTACTATATCAATTTCTTGATTTGTTACGAGTCTGCTTAGGTTACTGACTATTCTTTACCCATTTGCAATTTGAGACAGGATTTCTCCACATGGCCCTGACTTTCCTGGTACTCACTCCACAGACCAGGCCTGTCACTGCTTCCCAGATGAGTGTGCCAGTGCTGCCATGCTTGAGTAGTTGACTTCATTTTTTTCTTCCTTTTTTCATTTAAGTTAGAATCAAGCTTGCTTTACTTGCCAATCCCAGCTCCATCTTCCTCCCCTCTTTCCTTGCCTCACCCCACCAGACCTCTCAGCCCCCACCCAATCTCCACACAGATCCCCAGAGAGGGTGAGGCCCTCCATGGAGGATCTCCAGAGTCTGTCATCTCATCCAGGGCAGTGCTTAGGCCATCCCCCAAAATTCCAGGCTACGAGAGAGCATGCCTCACTGTTGGATGGGCACTCATAATCCATTTGTACACCAGAGATAAATACTACCGAAGGCCCCAGAGCCTGCATAGGCCTCCTCAATGA
>NW_024435114.1:0-4386 GCF_017639785.1 Mesocricetus auratus | reverse complement strand
CATCTGTATATAGTAGGGCTACTGATTTTCTTGAGTTGATCTTGTAGCCTGCCACTTTGCTGAAGGTGTTAATCAGCTGTAAGTGTTCCCTGGTAGAGTTCTTTGGGTCGTTGATGTAAACTATCATATCGTCTGCAAACAGTGAAAGGTTGACCTCTTCCTTCCCAATTTGTATCCCCTTGATCCCCCTTTGTTGTCGTATGGCAATAGCTAGAACTTAAAGTACCATGTTGAAAAGGTATGGAGAGAGTGGACAGCCTTGTTTTGTTCCTGATTTTAGAGGAATTGCGTTGAGTTTCTGTCCATTTAGTTTGATGTTGGCTGTTGGTTTACTGTATATAGCTTTTATTATGTTTAAGTATGTCCCTGTTACCCCAGGTCTCTCCAAGACCTTTATCATGAAGGGGTGTTGGATTTTGTCAAAGGCTTTTTAAGCATCTAGTGAGGTGATAATTTGATTTTTGTTTTCAACTTGTTTATATGGTGGATTACGTTGATGGATTTTCGTATGTTGAACCATCCCTGCATTCCTGGGATGAAACCTACTTGATCGTGGTGAATGATTGTTTTGATGTGTTGTTGGATCCGATTTGCCAGTATTTTATTGAGTATTTTTGCATCAATGTTCATGAGGGATATTGGTCTGAAGTTCTCTTTCTTAGTTGTATCTTTGTGTGGCTTGGGGATCAAGGTTATTGAAGCCTCATAGAAAGAGTTTGGCAAAGACCCTTCTGCTTGTATTGTGTGGAACACTTTGACAAGAATTGGTATAAGCTGTTCTTTGAATTTCTGGTAGAATTCTGCACTGAGGCCATCTGGACCTGGGCTTTTTTTGGTTGGGAGACTTTTGATGACAGCTTCTATTTCCATAGGGGTTATAGGTCTATTTCAATTGCTTATCTGTTCTTGATTTAGTTTTGGCAATTGATAGCTGTCCAGGAAGTCATCCATTTCCTTTAAATTTTCGAATTTTGTGGAGTACAGGTTTTCAAAGTATGACCTAATGATTCTCTGGATTTCCTCAGAGTCTGTTGTTATGTCCCCCTTTTCATTTCTAATTTTGTTAATTTGCGTGTTCAGTCTCTGCTATTTGGTAAGTTTGGACAAAGGTTTGTCTATCTTGTTGATTTTCTCAGAGAACCAACTCTTCGTTGCGTTGATTCCTTGTATTGTTTTCCTTGTCTTTACTTTATTGATTTCAGCCCTCAATTTGATTATTTCCTGGCGTCTACTCCTCCTGGGGGAGTGTGCTTCTTTGTGTTCTAGAGCTTTCAGCTGTGATGTTAATTCTCTGGTATAAATGTTCTCCTGTTTCTTCATGTGAGCACTTAGCGCTATGAACTTCCCCCGTAGCACTGCTTTCAAAGTGTCCTATAGGTTTTGGTATGTTGTGTCTTCATTCTCATTGAATTCGAGGAAGTCTTTAATTTCCTTTTTTTTCCTCTTTGACCCAGGGATGGTGCAGTTGAGCATTATTCAATTTCCATGAGTTTGTAGTTTTTCTGCCATTTGTGTTGTTGTTGAATTCTAATTTTAAAGCATGGTGGTCTGATAAGATGCATGGAGTTATTCCAATTTTTTTGTAGTTGTTGAGGTTTGATATGTTGCCAAGTATGTGGTCGATTTTTGAGAAGGTTACATGTGGTGGTGAGAAGAAGGTATATTCTTTTTTATGTGGATGAAATGTTCTATAGATATCTGTTAATCCCAGTTGGGTCATTACATCTCTTAGACCCTTTGCTTCTTTGTTGAGTTTCTGTTTGGAATTCCTGTCTAGTGGTGAGAGTGGTGTGTTGATATCTCCCACTATAACTGTGTGGGGCTTTAGATGAGATTTAAGTTCTAATAATGTTTCTTTAACAAATGTGGATGCCTTTGTATTTGGGGCATAGATGTTCAGGATAGACACTTCATCTTGGTGGGTTTCACCTGTGATGAGTATGTAATGACCTCCTTCATCTCTTTTGATTGATTTTATTTTAAAGTCTAGTTTGTTAGATATTAGGATTGCTACCCCTGCTTGTTTCTTGGGTCCATTTGATTGAAAAATTTTTTCTGTCTTCGAATCCAATCTGCTAGTCTGTGTCTTTTTATGGGTGAGTTAAGGCCATTAATATTGAGGGATATTAATGACCAATGATTGCTCATCCTTCTTCGATTTGCGATGGTTGTTGTTGGTGGAATTATGTGTGGAATTTCACCCTTTGTTCTTTTGGCTGTTGGTAGAGAGGGATTCTCTAATGCTTATGTTTTTCTGGTTGCAGTTAGCTTCCTTGGGTTGGAGTTTTCCTTCCAAAATTTTCTGTAGGGCTGGGTTAGTGGACATATATTGCTTGAATCTAGTTTTGTCATGGAATATCTTGTTTTCTCCGTCTATAGTGATTGAGAGCTTTGCTGGTTATAGTAGTCTGGGCTGGCATCCATGGTTTCTTAGTGTAGGTAGAATATCTATCCAGGACCTTCTGGCTTTCAGCGTTTCCATGGAGAAATCAGGTGTAATTCTGATAGGTCTACCTTTATATGTCACTTGACCTTTTTCCTTAGCTGCTCTTAATATTCTTTCTTTATTCTGTATGTTTGGGGTCGTGATTATTATGTGGCGAGGGGACTTTTTTTGTGGTCCACTCTATTTGGTGTTCTGTAGGCTTCTTGTACCTTCATTGGCATGTCTTTCTTAAGGTTGGGAAAGTTTCTTCTATGATTTTGTTGAATATGCCTTCTGCCCCTTTGAGGTGGATTTCTTCTCCTTCTTCTATACCTATTATTCTTAGGTTTGGTCTTTTCATGGTGTCCCATATTTCCTGGATGTTTTGTGTTAAGGATTTGTTGGATTTAAGGTTTTCTTTGGTTGATAATTCCATTTCTCCTAGCGTATCTTCAACACTTGAGATTCTCTCTTCCATCTCTTCTATTCTGTTAGTAATGCTTGTATTGGTAGTTCCTGACTGTTTGTCCAGCTTTTCTATTTTCTGCCTTTCTTCAGATTGTGTTTTTTTTATGACTCTATTTCAGTTTTCAACTCTTGCAGTGTTTGCATTGCTTCTTGCAATTTTTTGTTTATCTGTTCATCCATTTGTTGCTTTTTATGAATTTTTTGGTTTGTTCTTTCTTCCATTTCTTGCATTTTTTGGTTTGCTTTTTGTTCCATTTCTCGCATTTTGTTTTTTTTTCTTCTTCCATTTTTTTCATTTTTTGCTTTGTTTTTTCTACCATTTCTTGCATTTTTTTGCTTTGTTTCTTCTTCCCTTTCCTGCCTTTTTTGGTATGATTCTTCTTCCAATTCTTGCATTTTTTTGGTTTGTTTTTTCTTCCATTTCTTGCATTTTTTGCTTCATTTCTTCTTCCATTTCCTGCCTTTTTTGGTTTGTTTTTTCTTCCAATTCTTGCATTTTTTGGTTTGTTTTTTCTTCCATTTCTTGCATTTTTGGTTTGTTTTTTCTTCCATTTCTTTGAGGGATTTTCCAATATCCTCTTTTAGGGCCTCTATCGTTTACATGAAAGTGTTTTTAAGGTCGTTCTCTTCTGCTTTGTCCGCAATGGAATGTTGTGGTCTTGCTAGTGTGGAGTCTCTAGAATCTGGCGGTGTCATATTTGTTTTTCTGTTGCTGACTGTGTTTTTGTATTGTCTCTTTCCCATCTCTTCTTCTAGTGGGTGCAGAAAGAGCCCCTTACTGGTCTGGGGAACAGAGTTCCCTTACGGTGGGTGCTAGCAAGTCCAATAATCTGGTGGTTCTTCTATTCCTTTTCCGAATGCTGGTCCCGTGGGTGGTAAAGAAGAACACGAATCTGGGGCGCTTATCCTCTTACCTGGTCCCCTGGACCATCTGCTGGGGCCTGTTGTACTTGATCCAGAACAGCTACTCCCCTGGTCTCCCTGGATCCTCTGGTTTCCTGGTCTCGTTGGTGGGAGAGAAGACCTGGGGTCTGGGTGCTTGGCTCCCGCCGGGATTGGAAGCTCTGTGCAGGTCCCTGGCGATCTGCAGGCACTGGAGCACAGGCCGTGAAGCCGGCCTGTTTACCTGATGCTGCCCGATGAACTGCTGCTTCCCTGGACTCCCAGCCTCCTCTTCTTTCCTGGTCTCGTTGGTGGGAGCGAAGATCTGGAGTCTGGGGTGCTTGGCTCCCGCCGGGATTGGGAGCTCTGTGCAGGTCCCAGGCGATCTGCAGGCACTGGAGCACAGGCCGGGAAGCCGGCCTGTTTACCTGATGCTGCCCGATGAACAGCTGCTTCCCTGGACTCCCAGCCTCCTCTCCTTTCCTGGTCTCGTTGGTGGGAGCGAAGATCTGGAGTCTGGGGTGCTTGGCTCCCGCCGGGATTGGGAGCTCTGTGCAGGTCCCAGGCGATCTGCAGGCACTGGAGCACAGGCCGGGAAGCTGGCCTGTTTA
>NW_024435113.1:0-683 GCF_017639785.1 Mesocricetus auratus | reverse complement strand
ATCTTACTTAAACCTAAGGATACAACCCTGTGTTTGCATCTCTGTATGTAACTTCTTGAAAAGTTAATGACTCAACACTGTCTTTGAATCTACACTTGTAACTTCTTGAATACTAATGATATGACACAATGTGAGAAACTATATGTATAATTTCCTGAAAACAAAGCAAACAATGCTGTCTGAGAATCTACACGTGTAACTTATTGAAAATTAAAGATACAACAATGTGTGAGTATACATATAACATATTGAATACTAATGATAAAACACTGTGTGAGAATCTATAAGTGTCACGTCTTGACTACTAAGTATACAATACTGCCTTGAGAAATCACACGTGTAAATCCTTGAAAACTAACGATACAATACTGTCTGAGAATCTACACGTGTAACTTATTAAAAATTAATAATACAACTCTGTGTGAGTAACTATATGTGTATGTACTTGAATACTAATGATACAACAATGTGTGAGAATCTACACGTGTATCTTATTGAAAAGTAACAAACCAACCCTGTGTTTGATTCTATATGTGTAACTTCTTGAAAATAAAAGACACAACACTGTCTGAGAATGTACATGTGTAACTTCTTGAAATCTAATGAAACAACAGTATGTGAAAATCCATACTTGTAACTTCTTGAAAATGAACAATACAACACCGTGAGAGAGTCTATATGTG
>NW_024435112.1:0-11985 GCF_017639785.1 Mesocricetus auratus | reverse complement strand
CTATAAGAGTAACTTATTTGAAACAAAGGAAACAACACTTTGTGGGAAACTATGTGAGTAATATCTTGAAAACAAACTATGCATCATTGTGTGAATCTATATTCATAACTTATTGAAAACTAAAGATAAAGCACTGTGTGTGAATCTATATAGGTAACTTCATGAAATCTAACGATAAAACACTGTGTGAGAATCCACACGTGTAACTTATTGAAAACTAATTATACAACGCTGAGTGAGAATATATATGTATGTTCTTGAAAACTAGCGATATAAAACAATGTGATAATCACCACGTGTAACTTATAAAAATTAACGACACAACGCTGTTTGAAAAAATACATATGTAACATGTTGAAAAGTAACGATACAACAATGTGAGAGAATCTACATGTGTAAATTCTTTTTTATTAATATTTTTTATTGTTGTGTTTAAATTTAGACTAAAAACATGATTGGTTCACAAGTCAGTTCCAGGTCCCACTCCCTTTACCTGCCCCCTCCCGTACACTTCTCCCAACTCCTCCATAATCCGCTCATTTCCCCAGAGAGGGTGAGGCCCTCCACGGGGTGTCCATAGTCTGTCATTTCATCCAGAGCAGGGCATAGACCCTCCCCACAAGTGTTAAGGGTGAGAGTTCACCTCACATTGTTGGATGGGAGTCCAAAGTACATGTGTATACATGGGATGTATACTGATCTACTGCCCAAGGCTCATTAGATTACCTTGGCCTTCTCATGTTTCTGGGGTTAAACCAGACCAGTCTTAACTCCTTTGGTCAACAGTCCTCCCTCTCTGTTACTGGCTATCTTGAGTTCAGCTCAGTACTTAGCCGTGGGATTCTGCCTCTTCTTCCATCAGCCACTGAATGAAGTTTGTGTTTCACAGACTCTCTGGCCATGGGATTGTAAGCTGGGACTCCTCAGATCTAAGTCTAAAATTCATATATGAGAGAGTACATGCCATGTTTCTCTTTTTGTTACTGTGTTACCTCACTCAGGATGGTTTCTTCTAGTGTCATCCATTTACCTGCAAATCTCAAGATTCCATTTTTTTCTGCTGAATAGTACTCCATTGTGTAAATGAAACAAATTTTCTCTATCCACTCTTCAGTTGTGGGCATCTAGGTTGCTTCCAAGTTCTGGCTGTTACAAATAATGCTGCTATGAACATAGTGGAACAGACAGCCTTGTTGGATGAATGGACATATTTGGATATATGCCTAAGAGTGGATTTGCTGTGTCTTGTTGTAGGTTTATTCCCATTTTTTTCGGAGGAGTCTATATACTGATTTCCAAGGTCGCTGAACCAGTTGGCTATTCCACCAGCAATGGAACAGTGTTCCCCTTTCACCACATCCTCCAGCATAAATTGTCGTTTGTGTTTTTGATTTTAGCCATTCTAACAGGAGTGAGATGGTATCTCAGAGTTGTTTTGATGTGCATTTCCGGGATGGCTAAATATGTTGAGCACTTTGTTAAGTGCCTCGAAGCCACTTTAGACTCCTCTATTGAAAATTCTCTATTTAGTTCTGCAGCCCACTTTTAAATTCGATTCTTTGGTGTTTTGGAGACTTGCTTCTTGAGTTCTTTTAAATTTTGGAGATCAACCCTCTGTCAGATGTGGGGTTAGTGAATATCATTTCTCATTCTGTGGACAACACTGTGTGAGCAACTATGCATTACTCAGGAAAACTAACTATAGAACACTATGTGAGAAACTACATGTTTAACCTCTTTAAAACTAACAATACAACATTGTGTGAGAATCTATATTCGTAACTTATTGAAAACAAACGATACAACACTGGGTTCCACATACACACATAACTTATTTAAAACTAATGAAATAAGGCCAGCCTGGTCTACAAAGTGTGTTCCAGGACTGCTTCCAAAACCACAGAGAAACCCTGTCTCGAAAAACCAAAAAAAAAAAAACTAAGGAAATAACTGTGTGAGAAACTACATTAGTAAATACTTGAAAACTAATGATACAACACTGTGTGAGAATCTACACATGTATCTTTTTGAAAATTAACATACAACACTGTGTGGCAATCTGCAAGTGTAACATATTGAAAACTAACAATACAGCATATTGTTAGAAAGTACATGCCTTAGTTCTTGAAATCAAACGATAAAACACAGTGTAAGAATCTACGTGTGTAAATTCTTGAAATCTGAGGATGCAACTCTGTGTGAGAATCTATATTCGTAATGTCTTGTAAACTTACGATATTACACTGAGTTCGAAACTACACGCATAACTTCTGGGAAACTTCCGAATTAACTCGGTGTGAGAAACTACATTAGGAACTTCCTGAAAACCAATGAAACAGCACTGTGTGAGAATCTACACATGTATTTTAATGAATATTAATGATACAACACTGTGTGAGAATCTATACGTGTAACTTATTGAAAATTAACATTACAACCTTTGTGAGTTCTAAAAGTATAACTTCTTGCAAACAAATGATACAACACTGTGTGATAAACTATGTGTGTGATGTCTTGAAAACTATTGATACAACACTGTTTGAGAATCTATAATTCGTAACTTCTTGAAAACTAACGACACAATACTGTGTGATAATCTACACCTGTAACTTATTGAAAACTAAGGATAAAATCTGTGTGAGTTCTACAAGTACAACTTCTTGAAAACAAGCCATATACCACTGTGTGAGAAACTACATGTGTAACTTCTTGAAAAGTAAAGATCCAACTCTGTGTGAGAATCTATATTCATAACTTCTTGAAACCTAACGATACAACACTGTGTGAGAATGTACACTTGTATCTTATTGACAATTAACAATATATAACTGTGTGAGTATTTACATGTGTAAGTTATTGAAAACTAATGATACAACCCTGTGTGAGAATCGACAAGTGAGACTTTTTTGAAAAAAAAACCATACAACACTGTGTGATAATCTACGTGTATAACTTCTTGAAAACAAACCATACAACATGGTGTGAGAAACTGGGAGTTTAACTTATTGAAAACTTACGATACAGCACTGTGTGAGAATCTATATTAGTAACTTACTGAAAACTAATGATACACTTTGTGGGAATCTAAGTGAGTAACATCTTGAAAACAAACGATACAACATTGTGTGAGAACCTATATTCGTAACTTACTGACAACTAACGATACAGGTATGTGTGAGAATCTATATATCTAACTTCTTGAATTCTAATGATACAACACTAAGTAGTAAACTGAATGCAGAACTTCTTGACGAATAACAATACAACACTGAAAATCCACACGTGTAACTAACTGAAAACAAATGATACAATACTGAATGAGAATCTATATATGTAAGTTCTTGAAAACTAATGATACAACACAGTGTGAGTAACTACATGTGTTACTTCTTGAACTAATGATAAAACACTGTGTGAGAAACTCCATGTGTAACTACTTCAAAACAAACGATAGAACACTGTGTGAGAAACTACAAGTGTAACTACTTGAAAACTAATGATACAACACTTTATGAGAATCTACACGTGTATCTTATTGAAAAGTAACATTACAACACTGTGTTTGAACACATATGCGTAAATTCTTGAAAACAAGGACAGCACACTCTCTGAGAATCTACATGTGTAACATGTTGAAAACAAATGATACAATATTATGTGAGTATCTATATTCGTAACTTACTGAAAAATAATGATACAGCAAGGTGTCAGTATCTATATATTTGTAAATTCTTGAAATCTAATGATACAACATTTAGTCCTAAACTGATTTCATAACTTCTTGAAAACTTATGATACAACACTGTGTGAGATACCACACGTATAACTAATTGAAAACAAATGATACAACACTAATTGAGAATCTATATACATAAGATCTTGAAACCTAACATACAACACAGTGTGAGAATCTCCACGTGTAACTTTTAAAAATTAACGACACATCACTGAGAAACTATATGTGTAATATCTTCAAAACTAGCAATACAACACTGTGAGAGAATCTACATGTGAAACTACTTAAAAATGATGCAACACTGTGTGAGAAACTACATTAGTAACTTCTGTAAATCTAATGATGCATCACTGTCTGAAAATCTACGCGTGTATCTTATTGAAAAGTATCGATACAACACTGTTTGAATCTATATGCGTAACTCCTTGAAAACAAAGGACACAACACTGTCTGGGAATCGACATGTGTAACATATAAAATCAAAGACACAACACTGTGTGAACACGTGTAACTTATTGAAAACTAACCATACAACACTTTGTGAGAATCTACAAATGGATCTTATTGAAAAGTAACAATGCAACCCTGTATTTGTGCCTATATGCCTAACTTCTGGAAAATAAAGCGTTCAACACTGTCTGAGAAAGAACACATGTAACTTCTTGTATACTAAAAATACAACTCAGTGTGAAAATCTATATGCATATCTTCTTGAAAACTAACGATACAAAGCTGCCTGCACATCTATACTTGTAACTTATTGACAACATTGAAACAATACTTTTTGGGATACTACCTGAGTAACATCTTGAAAACCAACGATACAACATTGTGTGAGAAGCTATATTCAGTAAATCCTTCAAAACTAACGATACAGCACAGTGTGAGAATTTATATACATAACTTCTTGAAATGTAACCAACAAAACCCTGTGTGAGAATCCACACGTGTTACTTATTGAAAACTAAAGATAAAACACTGAGTGAGAATCTATATATGTAAGTTCTTGAAAACTAAAGACTCATCACAGTGTTTGAATCTCGACGTGTGACTTATAAAAATTAACAACACAACACTCTTTGAGAAGTTACATGTACAACATCTTGAAAACTAACAATTCAACACTGTGAGAGAATCTATATGTGTAACTTCTTAAAAAGAAACGATACAACACTGTGTGAGTATCTATGTGCGTAACTTCTTGAAAACTAACGATACAGCAGTGTATGAGAAACTATCCACATGACATCTTGAAAACTAACAAAACAACTCTGACTTCTAAAGTGAATGCATAACATCTTGAAATCTAACGATATAAGTCTAGGGTCTAAACAGAATGCATAACTTCTTGAAAACTAAGGAAATAACTCTGTTTGAGAAACTACATTAGTATCTTCCGGAAAAACTAATGATACAACACTGTCTGAGTATATACACGTGTAACTTATTGAAAATTAAAGATACCACACTGTCTGAGATTCTACACATATAACATATTGAAAACCACTGATTCAACACTGTGTGAGAATCTAAAATTGTAACTTCTTTAAAATTAACGATACAACACTGTCTTAGAATCTATAAGCGTAACTTCTTGAAAACGCGATACAACACTGTCTGAGAATTTACACGTGTAACTTATTGAAAATTAACGAAACAACACTGTCGGAGAATCTACACGTGTATCTTACTGAAAAGTAAATATACAATACTGGGTGAAATACTACACGTTTATTATATTGCAAATTAATAATACATCCCTGTGTTTGAATCTATATGTGCATCTTCTCAAAAATAAAGGACTCAACACTGTCTGAGAACCTACATGTGTAACTAATTGAAAATTAACCGAACAACACTGAGAATCTACATTGTAACTTATTGAACACTAACGATATAAATCTGTGAGAAAATAAATGTTTAGCTACTTGAAAACTAATAGTAAAACACTGTGTTTGTATCTATATGCGTAAATTCTTGAAAATAATGAACATACCCTGTCTGAGAATCTACACGTGTAACTTCTTGAAAACTAATGATACATCACTGTTTGAGAAACTACATGTGTAACTTATTGAAATCTAATGATACAGCACTGAGTGAGAATCTATATACGTGAATTCTTGAAAACTAACGATGCAACACAGTGTGAGAATCTTCACGTGTAACATATAAAAATTAAGGACACAACACTGTTCGAGAAACTACATGCGTAACCTTTTTAAAACTAACGATACAACACTGTGAGAGAATCTACAAGTGCAACTTCTTAAAAAGAAACGATCTAACACTGTTTGAGTATCTATGTGAGTAACTTCTTGAAAACTAATGATACAGCACTGATGAAGATATTCAATGCTATAAGGAAAACAATATATTTATTTACCAGAGAGAGAGTATCATAAGCTAGGTGTGAGAAGCATGGCTGGCTTCCAAGAGAAAAAGGAAGCTCCTTTTCCTTTTACTTCCTTTTATATCTATCTGTGTTAGTTTACTTGTCCTAGCCCTCATGTGTAGATAACTTTGTGGGTTCTCTCCTACAATTCCCCTTTTAGTCTAATTAGAAGATTTAAATTTGATACAAACTCAAACATATAGAACATGTATACATAGATATAATTAAGTTATAATCTACTTATCCTAAGCTAAAGATAACCATTCCACCTAAGTTCTAAACTTATCTGAAATGGATGCCTAGGTCTGATCCCCTCATTCCAATCCCAACAACAAAATAATTGCAGGTTAACACAAACAGGTTTAAACTATCCTCCAATATCAATATTAGGTGGAAGGGACTTGGAATTCTCAAATTTACTTCCTGCTGATATTGGACGATGACAATCATGGGAACACGTGGGAAAAGATTGTTAGAGTAACAAGAGTCTTAAGTAGGTAAATTAGTCTCTGTTTGGCATGAGAGGCTTGACTGGAGTTCTAGATTAGACTTCTAATTTTGATTGAATCTCTTGTCTGAAGCTCTGATCAGATTGTACAAGATGCACTGTGTCAGTTCCTTGGTCTGGAGATGTGTTGAGTGATGTAGTTCCAAGCTCGTTTCAGTATGGTGCTTGTCAGTTGGGGTTGATGATGTGGGGCAGTGTAGATGTATCCAGTCGAATCAGGAGTAATCGCAGAAGTGAATCCAGATTCTCGTTCTGAAGCAGGTGAATTTTGCTGTCAAGAAATCCCTTTTTCTCTGGAAAACAGAAATATTAATGATAGCACAGAAATTTTTAACTGGGAAAGGAGACCCCAATGAAGGTAATACACATGAAGGAGATTAAAGTTTTGGAAAAAGAATCAAGTATACACAGATGACAGTCCCTATTTTTGTTTTTTTCTGTCTTATATCAATGGCTCTTTGATATAATACAGAAAGTCTGAATTGCATTTTAACAACATGCTTGGGTTTAAAGTATGAGAGCCAATCGAACTATAAGCCTGTATTAATTAGATGAATTGTGACTCAGACATATTAAGAAGTGAAGAAAATAGAAATACAATAACAAAAGAGACAGATTTAGACATTGATAACACGTTGTATTATTGCATGTTTGGTGGTCCTCTGGGTAGCTATCCTTTCTTCTTTAGGTATCCATATACCTAGTATCTTTTCACTGTTCAGAACTAATTTTTCTTGTAAAGACACACAAAGAACACTTCTCTTTCCTTTGATGAGGTCTCTTTATACATAGCCGTACATGCTAGAATATGACCTTGTAGATGAGCCATAATCTTTCCTTCTCCTGAGACGTTTTCTGTTCTGATCGAATCTTAATTAATTTAGATGGGACCCAAAGGTTTTCTTCTCCTGTGGAAACAAAAGCAAAACCCTTCCCCAATGTAACACATATCCTGGTTTCCAGACTGAGGTCATAACATCCTTAAAATACACTGGTTGGTTTAGTTTAAAAATCTTCTCCGTAGTCCATGTCTTTTTGCTGCAGTTTGTCCTTTTTCATCAGCATTAAGAAAATTCAACATTAGTAAAGCATTATGTAACCTGTGTTTGGGGGTCTTTGTTGCCCATGGCTGTTTATGAAGCATCTCTTATATGGTTAGGTTAGATCTTTCAATCACTGCTTGTCCTGTGGGATTGTAAGGCATACCAGTTACAAGTTTATATTAAAATATTGGAAAAATTGTTCCAATTTACTGGAGACGTATGCTGGAGCATTGCCAGTTTTTATTGTTTTTGGTATACACATAAGAGCCATCACCTCTAAAAGGTGTGAAATAACAGAATCAGGTATTTCAGAGCTGAGGGCAGTAACCCATTGGAAGCCTGAGAACATGTCTTTGGTACATATTTTAAACTGCCAAATTCTGGGAAGTGAAATACATCCAGTTGCAATAGTTCATTTCTGTGAATACCTTTAGGATTACAACCTGCTGGTAATGGAGTTTGATTGTAGAATGAGCAAGTGGGTCAGTTTCTTACTATTTCTTTGGCTTGGTGCCAGGTAATAGAAAAATCCTTCCTTAAGCCTTTGCTGTTAACATGGTGTTTCTTATGTAATTCTAAAGCTTCCAACACATCACCTATTAATAAACAATCAATTTCATCATTGCTGTGTGCCAGACAACCTAGCAGACCTGTATGGGACCTGATGTGTGTTTATATATATAGGATGAGTCCTGTTTCTGATGGTTTCCTGTAATTGTATAATCAATGATGTTAATTCTGTACCATCAGAAAAAAATTCTGAGGTCTCAATGTGCAAGACAACTCTCTCTGCATACTGTGAATCCGTGACTATATTGAGAGGCTCTGTAAAATCCTTAAGTACCATGAGAATGGCATATAATTCTGCCTTTTGTACAGAGTTATAAGGGCATTGAACTACTTTACTGATATTTCCTGATTTATACCCTGCCTTACCTGATTTGTTTGCATCTGTGTAGAAGGTTAGAACTCCAGAAATAGGTGTTTGTCTCACGATATATGGAAGAATCTGAATTGTTTTCTTTATGAATGTAATTCTCTCTGTTTCGGGATAGTTATTACTAATAGTTCCCAAAAAGTCACTGTGAGCTTTTTGTCAATACTCAGTACCCTTCCATAAGGAGGAAATTTCATCACTTTTAAAGGTACAATAATTTCAGCTGGGACTTTCCCAGTCAGCTGAGGAAGCCTTAACTTATCTTTTAATATCAAATAAGAGATCTTTTCTCTATATATTTTCAATTTTTTATTCTGTTTATGTGGCAGAAATACCTTTATCGTATGATGTCTTACCTCTGCATTAATATTCTGGAGGGGTATTCTGTAGATAGTAAAATAACCTGAATACACTCCAGTTTTGGATCCACAAGGTCTACATATGCTTCTAATATTCCCTTTTCTACACATTCTCATTCGTTTTCAGCCTCAGCTAATAGTATTCATGGGCTGTTTAGGTTTTTATCTTCCTTTAAAGCCATTTTCAGATGTTTTAAATCATGCCCTTCTACACCGATAATTGTCTGTAATTGAGAGATTTCTCCTAAAAGGTTTGAAGATCATTAAGGGTCCTATAACAATCTCTTCTGATCTGTACTTTCTGCGGTCTAATTTTCTCAGCGTCTACTTTATAACCTAAATAGTTAGTAGAATCTCCCCTTTGTATTTTTCTGGGGCAATTTGTAATCCCCAGTGAGGCAAAGTTTCCTTTTCTGCTTCAAACACCTTTTCTAAAGTATCCTTATTTGAATCAGACAGTAATATGTCATCCATATAATGATATATTAACGAATGTGGAAATTTTTTGTGAATTATTTCTAATTGTTTATGCACACAATGTTGACACAAAGTTGGGCTATTTAACATACCTTGAGGCAGTACTTTCCATTGGAAGCTCTGTACTGGTTCGGGATTATTATAGGTAGGCACTGTGAAGGCGAACATTTCTCTGTCATTTTCTAGTAACTGTATGGTGAAGAAGCAATCTTTAAAGTCTATAACTACAATTGGCCAATCCTTAGGTATTAGAAAAGGTAGTGGCATCCCAGGTTGTAGAGATCCCATAGGCTGAATTACCTTGTTGATTGCTCTAAGATCAGTAACCATTCTTCACTGACCAGACTTCTTGACAACAAAAACAGGTTAATTCCATAGCACTAGTTGATTCCTAAATATGTCCAGCATCAAGCTGTTCCAGAAGTAACTTCTCCAAATCCTCTAACTTCTCAGATGTCATAGGCCATTGAACAACCCAGACAGGTTCATCTGTTAGCCATTTTCAGGGTAGAGCTTTGGTTGCTCTGTAGGTTTAACATTAGCATCCTGTTTTTGTACATCCTGTATGTTTGCCATCTGCTTTATGTAATGCCTTACAACATTTCTTCTACCATCGAGAGTTTGTCTATGATTCACATATGATACAGGAGGGAAGTTAATTTGGGTATTCCATGGCTGTAATAAATCATGACCCCAAAGATTCATAGCAATATCTACGACATATGGTCTCAAACGTCCTCTCTGCCCTTCTTGTCCAATACATTATATCCATCTGACACTTTTTTCACATGAGATAAGGTCTCGATTCCAAGAAATTGAACATTTACATTTTTAGAGGGCCAACCTACCAGCCAGTTTTTTTGGGTTATTATTGTTACAATTTCTCCAATGTCTAAAACCCCAGAAAGTAATTTATTATTCGTTTTTACAGCTAATTTGGGTCTACGATATTGTACAGAAGTTCGCCACAATATAGGTTGGTTGTTTCCTCCAGTATCAACTAGCTCCTCTTCAATAACTAATCCTGTTACCCTCAGTGACATTAGTATATACAATAGGCTGTGGATTTTCTAATTGTCCTGAGAGAGGCTGTACTCCACTGTTACTGGGAAAGATCAAAACACCTTTGATCTCGCGGCCTCAAGAGGGAACCCCTGGTCAGGTTTACTGGCTGCAAAGGCTTACCTTCTCTGTCTTTGGTCAAGTGTCTCCCTTTTCCACACCTCTTTCAGAGACCAGGAGGCTGATTCCTTCTGTGTGATGTATTTCTGGTGGAATCATTATTTCTGGGAATGCTTTGTCAACAATTCCTACTCAAACGTCCCATTTTACACAATTAAAACATCTAAGGTTTCAATGTCTTTTGAAACTTCTGAAGATTGCTTCCCCAATCCAATTTGGTATCTCCTCTTGGATAGGCCATTTTGTATCATGATTCCTCCTAAATCCTTTAGAAATGGATTCTCCTATCCTGGTTGCTGCCTCTGGATTGTCATACTCAACATTAGTTGTATATAAGATCCATTCCTCCTGATCTGATCTTTAATGGCCACAGTATCTATTTGTAATGTGGGTTTGAAATAATCGTAAGACAAACATTCTGTAAGAAGTTGCCTAATATTAGGATCAGTTATTTGTAAATCTACTACTCTGGATAATCTACATAAGAATTCAGAGCATCTTTATCTCGGACGCTGTATCACGTTTGAATATGATTCAACATTTTCCCCTGGTTCACGAACCTTATCCAAAGCATTTAGTGCTGCTGTTTTGCATAAATAAAATGTATTCTCATCATAACCAGCTTGGAATTGCTGGTCAGAAAATTGTTTGTCACCAATAATCTTACTTTCAGAAGCTTCAAAGCCATCCTTCAAACCTTGAATTCAATGGCTTGGCTTCCTGTCTCCACAAAGCTTTCCAATATATTTGGGAAGACTGGTCCAGCACAGCAGATATTAAATCATTCCAATCTGAGGGAGTTATCTTATTAGTAGTAGCCCATGTCTTAGTAACTATTTTACATAAAGGCTGTGGACATCAAAAACATTATCGCTTGCTTTATATCTTTCATTACTTTCATGGGAATATATTCCAGTTTATGTGTAGTGTCACCAGTTTGATTCCTCCATGACACTGGCTTTTATACCATGGTTACTGGGAAGGCCACCTTAGGATGTCTAGTAGCCATATTTCGTTTATTACCTGGTAGACTAGCATCTGTTGACTCAACAACTGATGTTTCAGATGATATATCTTGTAAGATTGAAATTTTGCAACCATGTCATCCTTTAGGTCTAGGATTTCCTGCATTAAAAATTTTTCCAAGTCCTTGGAATGTTCATTGAGGACTTGGATTTCATCCATTAAATTTGTTCCAAGTCCTTGAACTGTTTATTGAGGGCTTGGATTTCCTGCATTAAAAATTATTTTAAGTCTTTGGACTGTTCAGTTAAACATGACTCCAAGCTTTTCAAACCATCCTCCCTAAAAACTCCAAAGGCATCTATTTTTCCTTCCAGAAAACATA
>NW_024435111.1:0-1009 GCF_017639785.1 Mesocricetus auratus | reverse complement strand
AGGGAGATAGAATTGCACAACTGGTGTTGCTGCCCTCCCTCGGGGATGGAGAAACCTACACTTTACAAAAAAGGGCTATGGGATCTTCTGGAAGTGATTCAGCCTATCTGGCTATACCCCTAAATGAGAGACCTACAATAAAATTGTTAATTAATGGAAAAGAATTTGAAGGAATAATGGATACGGGACCAGACAAAAGCATTATTTCACTCCATTGGTGGCCGAAGTTTTGGCCCACTGTTGTTTCATCTCATTCTCTACAAGGTCTTGGATACCAGTCCTCTCCTGCCATCAGTGCCTCAGCCTTAACCTGTCGGAACGTTGAGGGCAAACAGGGATGTTTTACCCCATATGTGTTGCCACTCCCTGTAAATTTATGGGGACGGGATGTGTTACAAACCATGGGCATGACCCTAACTAATGAATACTCCCCCCAGGCATCAGCCATTATGGCAAAGATGGGGTATACAAAGGGTAGAGGCTTGGGTAGGCAAGAACAAGGGAGAATAAAACCCATTACGCAACACGGAAATCGGGGTAGAAAAGGACTGGGTTTTATTTAGGGGCCGTTGAGGCTTCACAACCCATACCATGGAAAACAGAGGAGCCGTTATGGGTCTCTCAATGGCCTCTATCCTCTGAAAAATTAGAGGCTGTCACAAGATTAGTGTAAGAACAGGAACGGCTGGGGCATCTGGAGCCTTCTACCTCCCCATGGAATACACCAATTTTTGTTATTAAGAAGAAATCTGGGAAGTGGAGATTACTCCATGACCTGCGGCCCATTAACAATCAGATCCATCTTTTTGGCCCTGTTCAAAGAGGACTTCCTTTGCTTTCTGCACTTCCTCAATATTGGAAGCTTATTATTATAGATATTAAGGATTGTTTCTTCTCTATTCCACTTTACCCACGGGATAGACCAAGGTTTGCCTTCACTATCCCTTCTCTTAATCATATGGAACCAGACAAGAGATTTCAGTGGAAGGTACTGCCGCAAGGCATGGCC
>NW_024435110.1:0-1618 GCF_017639785.1 Mesocricetus auratus | reverse complement strand
TGAATGTTAACAACAGTGATGGGTAAAATTCAAAGACAAATCAAGCAAGATCAGCTATCATTTAATACCTTGTGAAGTGGAAAATTACCTAAGACTTCACAAACTCTCATAAAAGTCCTTCTGATTTTTCCTCAAGACCCCAAAGAACCCACACATTAATCTTATTTTCTGAGTGGCCCTTCTGAAAACTTCCCTATGGCCTTACACAAACTCAGGATCATTGTTTAGCATTTCCAGCACCTGTATCAAAAAGATCTCCTTCCTTATTTATGAGGGGCAGTGAGTTTTCCCTTATACATAATTAAAGTAATATGATACCATACAGCCTAACCCAGGGACTCAGAAAAATACAAATTCTGTCTCATGTGAGAACATCCATCTATTCTGATGGATCCTAGAAATTATCACTGTGTTTGAAGCTTATACATATGTATACATATGTGTTTTACATTTTCATGTATGGATATATCTATTTTATGCATTTCATATATGAATATCTTCTTATTTATCTTTATATATCTCATATGTAAATGTGGTAAATTTTATATTCATATGTGGATATATTTGATATTCATGGTTATATGTTCCAATTTATATATGCAAGTGTGTGTGCGTGTGTGTGTGTGTGTGTTTCCATTTCAAGTAATTTATTAATTAAGGACCTTAACAACACATTTTGTCCATAACAGGGAAGTGAAGAAAGAATGGAAAATGTAGGAACTTCAAATCAATAGAGTCAAAATATATGAAATGTTGACACAACAGATTGTGTTACTGGAGACACAGCCAAGCATTGAGCTCTTTAATGTCTGACCATTGAGTAGAATTTGGCTGAAAGAGTCCTTTTCCACAGGTCACTGACCTTCATCTCCCAAAGAATCAATAAACATGTACTGAAGTTTCTCTCTTCCTTATTTTTGTGCCCTTTTGTATTGGGTGCAATGGTTGGGTTTGTTTGTTTATTTTTCTTTGTTTCCTTTCCTTTGATGTAGTTACACAGATTCTTCTGTGTATTCTAGCTTTAAGTAAAAATCATGGGAAAATGCAGCACTAGACATTCTTAGGCTTTGTTAATAGACAGGGGTGGATCTTCCAAATTCTACCATTTTATTGGTGGGGAATTTCTGTTATTCTCAGAGCTGTGTGCTGTCCAATTTCTCTTAGTTTGGGGGAATCTCTGTGCTGAGTGACTTAAAATTTGGAAAGTTCACAGCCTTGAGAGGAATGTTGTAATTAAAGTATAAACTCAAAAAATTTTAATTGAAAATTTAAAAAGAAAAGAAACTATAGAAAATTGTCTTGTTTCAGGTCTTAGAGAGAAAATGTTCAAATTGTTCCCAATGTTTTAAGGTCATATTAGCATATGTTAATTATATTAATTGTACATGAAAAGGGGCTTCATTTCAAAGTACAGCTTTGTGCAACATCACTTAAAATACTTTATTATTATTATGTTACTTTTTAATTACTTTACAAATTAGCATAATTTTTGATCATTTTCAAACACATTTAATTTTTATAAGCCCTTTCATATCTCCTTCTGTGCTCTTGCTCTCCACTCTCTACCCCAGTTAAAGCCTTCAACATCCAGTATTGACATTTTTACATCATATATTAC
>NW_024435109.1:0-8338 GCF_017639785.1 Mesocricetus auratus | reverse complement strand
ATGGGAACTCTGGCAGTGGTACCACTATTTATCCATAGTGCATGAATGGACTTTGGCATCCCATTCCCTATGGAGGGTTACTCTCTCTTCCTAGATACTCAGGGGAGTGCCTACGCCTTGCCCCAAATGATGTGACAGACTTTGATGATCTCCCATGGAAGGCCTCAACATTACTGGGGAGTGGATGGGGATTAGAACGGGTTTTTTGGGGGGAATGTAACTGTGGAAGCTAGAGTGAATGTGATTGGTATGTAAAATAAGATTGTTTCTAATTCAAATAAAATTTATTTTAAAACAGAAAAAATATAGACAGAGGAGATGGTGGTGTATGTCCTCCATATATATATATATATATATATATATATATATATATATATATATATGTTTGCCTTAATTGTTGATGAAATAAATCACTGATGATTGACTATAGAGGCCGAAATAAAGGGGGTTCTACTAAGTCAGGAAAAGGCTTGGAGAAGGGAGAGAGACAGGCTGAGAAGAGATGCCATGCTGCCAAAGGAGTAACATGCCAGGTAATGGAATGGTAATCCATAGATATGTGGCAATACACATTCAAGATGCATTTTTCCTACCTCTCTGCCTACCTGCCCGCTTATCATTTGTCACCTATTAATCCCAAATGATCACTTTCTTTTTGACTCTATATACAGGGAAGGAAATTGTCAGCAACAGAAGGTTAGACTGGATTGTGTTGGAAGAATGGTAGAATAGGATGTCTTCAAGTTACAGATATAAAAATTATCTCAAGAGAGACGAGATAATTACTAGGTCTTCTGAGTTGTTTTTGGAGGGGCCACAATTCTGATAGTCATTCTGAATTATAAATTTTGGGGGGTTTATTATGAAATTTGTATTACATAATTACAATTGTGTGAAGGGTGTTGAGGCCTGTATCCCAACTCTCTGAATAGAGAGCAGAAATATGTGAAGGACATGGTTAGGTATAAAATTAATTCTAGGTCAACCAGCTGTATCTGATATCATGGTTTAAAATATAAAACCATAATATCTTAAAGTTAAAAATAATAGTCATAATACATTTTCGTTTGCTTAATTATTGTTAAATTTTACTGAGACACATTGTCATGTGATTCAGGATGGCCTTTAACACCTGAAAATAATTAACTGCTCTACTACCTAATTGCTACCAGCACAGGCCTCTCTCAATTTTTCGTAATAAAATCAGTATAAATGTAGATTCATACACACACACACTTTAGTTATTTTATGAGAGCCATACATAAAAAGAATTCATTTTTCCCATAGAAATAATGTTTTCATGTAATAATGAATAGCAAGACAGATATCTAAAGAGAAAAAGAAATACTATTTAGAGGCCCCACTATAATCACATGGATTTCCTAAGTTGCAATTTATGAAATTATTCAAGCTGAGAATGTGGTGCATCTCTCTGGTATTGTCTATTCATTAATTACCTTATGGATTTTGACACATTTCACAAAGTGAACCTTGATCTCTCTATCCTGAAGTATATACGCAAAATTCCATAAAGATAATCATTTGGTTTCTCACAATTTCTTGCACTTCAATTTCAATCATATAAAATGTAATGGTAGCCTTACTCATATAAAATGTATTGTTTACTAAATCACCAATATTAGTAACATTTTATCATATACTGAAAGTGGAGTCATTACTCTATACAATAAAATAATCAATGGCACTTCTATTCACCTTGAGGAAGAAAAAATTAAGACTAATCCAAGCTTATGCTTTCTCACTACTGTAAATTTACAGGAATTTTATTCTTTTTCTTTCAAATAACTGCTTCCCTAAGTATAAATTTTTCACATCTTCTGACATGAAATCATCACTAAATTGGTAGTAATTATTGCAGTCCTTACTAATATTAAAATCCTGACTAAAAATAAGCAGATTTATCAGCATTCTGAAAACCATTTTCAGATGGCTTTTATCTTGCCACTGTGCCCAGCCTGAGGATTTTTCTCTTTACAAATGTGACTCCTTCATGGACTGCAGCGGTGGACTCCACATAACAGGCCTTAACTTCTAGGAAGAGTGATTGACTGAAGCCCCATGACTTCTTTGGGCCTTTAGGATTCTAGAAAAAATGCAAAGAACTCTTCATATTGTAACAACATAGGTCATGTCACCTGATTTGTGTGGCAGCAGTACTACAAGAAGCTAACAGAAAGATTCAGAATATACTTATGGTAATTCACAAATCAAAGATAAAAGACAAAGGTGCTATTTAATATTCCAAAGGGGATACTGGCAAAAGTATTTCTCAACATTTCTAATATCTGTTCCCTTGTAACAGATTACTGGCTCCTCAGCACTTCCCAACATGTGCCCACAATGTTAACCACTCCAACCCCTGATTTCCAATTCCCTTCCCCAATCCTGTGATTATTTCATAGTCTCAGTCACTTGTATTTTGGGGTCTCTCAGGCTCCTGGCCTCTTGGTTTCTCATCCTTGTCTTTTTCAGTATCTACCCCCATGGCTAACTGCCATTCCAGATATGTGCTTGGACTGCCAGAAGTGTGCACAGGTCTTGGGAAGAAAAGCCTCTTACAAACACTATCAGTTAACCTCTTCCTGAAGCCAGTTGCCATTGTAGGTCTTGCTCTACTGGTGAACTTCCCTTGCTAGCAGAGAACTCTGATCAGGAGCACATCACTGGAACTTTGATCATTTCTTGAAGTCAATTGTCACTCCAATTCTTCACTTGGCCTGCCAGAAGTGTGCACAAGTATTGGAAAATAATGATTCCTACAATCACAATCGCTTATCCACTTCCTCCTGCCAATTGCCATTGGAGACATCTTTCAAGACTCTTTTTCTGAGGCAAATAACATAAGGCAGTTTTTTTTTCTGCTCAACTGGCTTAGAAACTACCTTCCTAGACCAGTGGAGAGAGGCCTACAGGCCTCAGCTTGAATTTGGTCTTTTGATCACACATCGTGTTTTCTCACACCATGGACCACTATCAGGCACCAAGATGCAAAAGAAGATGGTTACACCCCAGCGAAAAACCTGGAATATTTGACAACCAATATAGCCCAGAGGGATTTGCCACATCAACAACCACTGCCATGGTCTATGCCCAGACTGAGATTCAGAAACTCACATGTGGACCAGGAGACAGGCAAGAAATGCAGGGGGGTCAGATTCCTTTGTTCGGCGTGCATGTAAAGCCCATACTATTAAGCAGGTCATGAAGTATCTACAAACTCTATAGTGTGCAACTTGATTTTCATTGTTTCTTATTTCATCCTTATTTCCTTCTTCTTTCTTTCTTTCATTGTTTCTTTCTTTCTTTCTGTCTTCATTTGTTATTTTCCCTCATTAGTAGGACTGAAGTTTGAGTTCATGGATGAAGAACATGTCAGATATTGATTCTACAAACAAAAACATGGCCATTATCAACCCAATATAAGGGGAACCTTTCAAGTTATTTTCCAGATTGGGCTTCTGGTTTTGTTGGTGAATGTGTAGCATCTAGTTGCAAAATGCTGTGTCAGGTCTCAGTGTGAACATAAATAGAAGCAGATAATTACATGCTGAATTGTACTGCTTTTTAAACCTGTGGATTAGGAAGTGTTTTAATTGTCCATGTATCGGTGACTTTTGGTTTATATAACAAAGGTAAATTAAAAATCTCAATTTATTTTTATTTTTGAACCTTTATTCACTACTTCCTCAAAAATCCTCTGAATAATTTTATGATAATTTTTATTTAACTTTTTACATATTTCTCCCATTTCCATCTCCTTCCCGGGCACCCACCTCCCTGAAACCCCCAATCCACTTGATTCCCCATCCATTATCCAGGGAAGGTAAGACCTTCCATGAGGAAAAATTGGGGTCTGTCATATCATCCCATGATTGGTGAGAATTTAAGCTTGGGAAATAGGTCCAAAAATGTTAGCTCATATATCTGTTGTATGTCTTGATCACACTTCCAGATGCCTCGAAGAACAGGTAGCCTCATAATTTTAACCAACCAGCAGAGGGTATAGGCTTATAAGTTATGTATACTTTTGAGAGAACAAGTAAGACTGACTGTTCAGTCACGATTTTCTGGCAACCCTGGGCCCAAAGTAGACTCAAGAACCTGGCAGTTGGTCATTGTCCAAAGAAGGAGGTAGTAGCAGGGAAACAATGTTAAATTTGTGTATTTTGGACAACTGCTAATATCAGCATACATTGGAAGTGAGTCTCACAGTTAGCCATGGCCAAAGACTTGTACATCAACCAAGAAATTGAAACTGTTGCCCATGGCATGTATACCTCATCTCCCAGACTATAGTCTGTGTTGAAGTTTCTCAATGAAATTGTTGATTGATGTCATTTCCCATAAGAGGCCAAATTCTTGACTAAGAAACTTAAGGACTCAAACTTAACCACCTTGTGTAATTTTTCGTTCTTACATGTGTTCAGAAATGTTGTCTGACAGTTATTATTTTAGACTGAGGTTGATGTAGGGTTTGCAATTTTCTCTAATTTGACAGCTGCTGAACTTATACTATGTTAACTCTCTTAACAGCTTTGAAACAGAGTGTGAGCACCACATGGAAAATTTGAATTTATTTGGTGTCATATTGAACCTTGGTTATACTGGCCTCTATCCTTGGTGTTGAACGCACACTGTTATTTTGAAAAAATTGTGGTTTGTATATCTGTGTTTTTATTATGTCCCTTATGTATCCACAAAACCAAATATATACTTTTACTACAATATTAGTAGCTTAGATCTCATTAACTTCTGTTACTTAAGCATATATACATATATTACAATACATTGAATATAAAATCACATTTGATATACATTATTATTTTACTTATAAATTATGAATTTTTATATTTATATACTTATTTATATGGATTCTTCAAATGTATTTTATTCATTTGCATCCCTCCTGTATTTGACTTTCTTTGGTTCTTTTTTTAATTCCCTGGTGGTTCCCCCTTCCAATTATTCACCTCTACTCTTCTCTCCTACTCATTTTCATTTATGATTATTTCTTGTGTGTGTATGTTATTTTCCTTTTTTGGGCTATACCTTTATTTATTCCCCCCTGATTTCTCTCTTCTTTCCCTTTATCTATTTGTAAATGTTCCCTTTAAGGAGCTGAAAATTGTGCTCTTCGACCAAGTACTACTCAGAAAATCGTTTTGAAAGCATGCAACTTGCTCATTGTCAATAATATGAGGTGGGAGAACTGTAGCTTAGAACCTTTTCTTCTTTGATAGTTTAAACTGAGAATGAAGGTCAGACTTCTGCCTCTCTGATCTGTTTCCAACCTGCACATTCTCTTCTAAGGAGATTTCTCCAGTCTTCCAACATGCTCATTATTGAAAGTAAAGGACACTGAAGGACTTAACAAAGGTTGCTGGTGTTGCTACAACACAGGTGACATCACTGGATTCCATCTCCTACAGGATTCAATAGAATTTCAGGGAGGGGGCTGCTGATGTAATTTTGAACTAACATGCCCTCCCTGCTAACCAGCTTTCCTCAAAACTCCGAAGAAGTTAGTTTTCTCTATCCAGGAATCTTGCTTGGGACACAATGCAAAACCTTCCAGACCAGAAATTTCTAATTGGTTGGAAATCCTTTAGTAATTTCCATGTTGGTGATTTACTCTTTAGATTCCATCCTCTCTGCGATTTGCATTTGCTTCCTGTGAAAACAACTTTTTTGTTTCTAAGAGCATTTATCCATTCAAGAGTTGAATTCAGGCTGGTTGAGTTCTGTAGGGTTAATAAAAATCCCAAGTTACAGTTTTTTTCTAGGCTACCCTAGAGGCTCTGCATTCAGTTTCCCCATTTACTCACTTACATATTGTATCTAATCCAGCCATTCTATATCTCACCTGAGCTCAGATCATGCTCCACTGTTTCTTTTTAGGCAAATAAATAGGCAAATGGAGAAATCTTGCCAGCACACTGTTCTGTTATCAGTTCAACTTCAAGCTGATTTCAAAAAATAAGAAAAAACAATCCAGTCGCATGTGCATTCTATCCTAATCCCTTGGGGAATGTAGGGAAAGATGTCAGGTGTGGTTAGCAGTGTCTACTAGTTCTCAAGCTAAGCAGTTTTAGAGGAGGCTTAAGACTAGCCAGAATTGGAAGAGCCTTAACAAATGTCACTTGCCTCTGAAGGAGAACATATATGTGCAAGGCTAGGAATTGAGAGGGATAGTTGATGTTGCTGTTTTACCACAGCAAATCTCAGAATGTACAGAGAAATGGTTTCTTCAAGATGACTGCTTTATTTTTGTCAAGTTCTCTTGGAGTGACTTCATCACTAATCTGCTTAAACATTATGAAGTTTCAGAACCAATATATTACAATGTCTTGTTGACATGCAAATTCCTATACTTGGTCTAGACCCTCTTGGCAGACACACTAATATCATAAGACTGCTTCTGCACACTGTTCAAGATAACAATAAGTCTCCAGTGAGACAAGTCCTCGTGAACTCCCTCAAGGAAGTATTCAAATTGTTTATGAATGATTGCATTCAACATAGAAGATCATCTCTGACTTAAACCTAAGGCTTTCATATTTTGAGGCCAATAATTGTCTCCAGGGCACTGGCATGCTAGGTGGTAAGAGAGGATAATGCCCATTTCAGGAAATCAAGGCGCCACAGATCATAGAGATCTTGTTTGTCTCAGTGCTAGATGTAGATTTCAGTGAGTCAAGGCTAGGGAAGTAAGCCAGGACTAGAAAACTGGATGTGCTTAGACAGAAAAATATGATCCAACTCTTGACTGAGCAGCTAATCACAGAGACCCTATTGGTGGTAGCACCATATATATATATATGTATGTGTGTGTGTGTGTGTGTG
Organism: Mesocricetus auratus; assembly: GCF_017639785.1. NCBI lineage: Eukaryota > Metazoa > Chordata > Mammalia > Rodentia > Cricetidae > Mesocricetus > Mesocricetus auratus. Next base: position 1,474 of record NW_024435109.1, on the reverse strand, counting down.
TGTGTGTGTGTGTGTGTGAATGGCTCAGGTGACTAGGACATTAATGTTAAACTTACCCACTAAAGGAGAAATCAACCAGGGTGTTGACACTCCATTCTTAGATGGCAGGAATCCCCTTAGAGTCACCTCTCATTGGTTGCATAAATTTTCTGTAAGTTCAACCGTACTTGAGCTGCAGGATTCTCTGTGGTCCTCCATTGACAAATCGAGCTTGGGAGTGCCTAGCATCAAGGTGCCATAGTAAAATGAAGTATATGCTATCAAGTCCTATGGCTACATGGTCCAAAGATGGGGCCACAGCCCATTTTTCATTTAGTGGCTTGCCATCTGGCTTCCCCTAAATATGAACTCTCCAGAGGATAGAGGATCCCTTGTCTCTTTTATCTTATTAATTTTACTGCAAAATGGATGCATATAAACTTTGGTAGCAGTAGCACAAATGTGCACTACTGTAGGCAAACAGGTTTAAGGATGATTGTTGATGAAGATTTTAAATTCCTACATGGATTAAATAGTTTAAAGATCTCTGAGTGCTGAGAGAATCTGGTACTTCCCATGATCGTTTATACACAGTGTTGGCTGTAGTTAAAGACTGTAAGGTGACATTCCCAGATTAATTGGCTCTTTTAGCAGCATCAGAAATTAATACAATCACCCCAGCAGTGACGCCTAAGTGTCTATTTTGCTACATGAGGGCCACTTGCCTTTCTCTGGTGATATACACTATTATAGGGTGGATTTCAGTAATATGAACTCCCAAAGACTATACTTCACCACTCTAACAAGTTTGTAAGTGGACATGTCCTGTTCACAAACTGAAAAGGGGATTTAGCCACTCATCACTGTCCATCGTGTCCAGTTGTGTTAAATGTGTTCTTTTTCCCTAAAGTGAAAACTAGAAACCGAATTTGTGTTTCAAAGTGTATTGAGTTTATCTCTAAATATTATACACAGAGTGTGTGTTTATCGCTAAATATTAAAAATAGAGTGTTGTTTATGTCTTATTTCTTCCCCGATGCTAAGGATGAATTTAGGATATGGCACATGCTTGGCAAATAATCTATATCTCAGTTACATTACTAGACTGTAACTCCATTCCATTCTTTTCTTGCAACTACTATGAGACAATGGCAACAATACATTGAACTGTCAATTTGGACACCATAAGACTTGTCCCTGAGAATAGGTAACAACAATGCTTTCAAGAAGAGGAACTTTTATATGAAAGAGAAGAAGGGCCTCCACCCACATTTCAGACTCTGGAGAGTTTCATCCGAGAAATGTTAATATTCAAAGAATACTTGGTTGGCACTCCTACAGCTTCATGCATTTAACTTAGTATTCACTCATAATTTATTATTATATTTTGAAGTGTGATTTCATATATAATCCAGATGGATTCAACATCTTCCTCCTCAGTCCCTCTTACTTTTTCAATTTCAAAGGGGAGGGATTCCACTGATTACAGAGTACT
>NW_024435108.1:0-1432 GCF_017639785.1 Mesocricetus auratus | reverse complement strand
TATGAGACTGGGAATGGATCCCACAATGGATGTGCTGGGAGAAACAGACCCTGTAATGTCAGAAGCAAGGACAGATATGAGATCTTCAGAATGAATTGACCGAAAATAGATTTAGAGTATTCATTTGACTTTGGAGGGAGTTAAAAAAGATGTCAGAAGAAACCCAGGTGAACATTCTGGATGGAAATCATGGTTCTAGCAACTACCTCTAAAAAATCTGAGGCTCTAAATGGAAGAAGGATGATAGGATAGTTTATGGGTTGTCACAAAATGACTATGGAAACTTCAGATAGAATATCTGGTGTGTTTTAATTGTCCCAAAATCTGGCTCCCTGAGAAGACGCCTAGGTGGTGATAGGGGTCCATAGCTGTGCCCAGAGTGAAGAAGAATAACTAGGGACACCCATGGAGGATCACAGGTCCCCCGTGCACACGTCTTAAGCCGCTCTAAACATTGAGAAATCATCAAATGGGGGAGATCCAGATGAATGTACAGAGAAGAGAACAGTTTTGATCACAGTGTTAAAAGGACAAGTATGTGACATATACAGATTTCATCCTAGGTCAAACCATTCACTGGGGCTGGCTCAGTACTCTGCTCCAACATGAGGTAACTAGCAATGATAAAATGTCCTTGGAGTGTGAGGGTTTTTTTACATTGGAGGATACAGTACACTCCTCTGTTGTGTCCTTGGAGCTTCAGGACTATCTACACCACATTTATCTACAGGAAAATTAGAACCTAGCGAATCCATAAACAAGAAGTAACTGAGGAGTTTGAAGGCTTTTGGTGATTAGGGGGATGTGATCCAGTTACCAGTGTTGGGTGACCAAGATACACTGGGAGCCTTTTTTCTCATGACAGTCATGGGGACGCTTTATGTCATTTCCTCTAGCTCCTACATTCAAGCCTCCCTAGCATTTTCTGCAGGTTTTATATACGACATCATTCTCAGGTCTGTGCTGTGGCAGGAGAACACTGCAGAAAAGAATAGTATGTGGGACATTATGCTGGTGTCTCAACAGCACTCCTGCTCTGCCCACCCCAGTCTCTGCCCTCATGTGTGTATCAGTGTTACCACCTGATACCGACATTCAAACAGCTCCTGAATTTTCACAGGACCTTGTGCCCATCAAGCTGGGAATATGGTGAAGTTCAAACTGCAAACAAGCATAAATCTCCAGAGTGTTAAAAGGCTACTACACTTTTAGTTCCCTCTTCCCCACATCAAGAGAGCCTCATCAATATACCTGTCATACACACACTTCCTTGTGACCTCACCTTCCTGGAATCCACAGATGGATTTACCTTGTTCAGATCACTGTGTGTTTTACTATTACTCCAGGGACCAGTGCTTAAATATCTTCCTTAAATGCAAAATCTCTACCCATTTTTTGCCCCTCCCAGGCAGTCATCATTCTCACATGGATT
>NW_024435107.1:0-2303 GCF_017639785.1 Mesocricetus auratus | reverse complement strand
ATATTGATGTCACAGTCAATAATTGTGATGTCATAGTTCTGTATAACACAGTGTATAATTGTGATGACTCAGTGCAGGATATTGATGTCACTGTGTAAAATATTGATGTCATATTGCATTACAGTGATGTCACAAATTATAATTGTGTTCTTAGATGACTATATTGATGACACAGTAAAAAATTATGATGTCATAGTGGTGGATATTGACAATACAGTGTGTAATTGTGATGTCACTATGCAAGATAGTGATGTCACAGTGTATAATTGTGGACATAGAGCACTATAGTGATGTCACACTTAATAATTTTGATGTCATAGCTCAGGATTGTGATGTTACAGTCAATAATTGTATGTCACAGTCCATTATATTGATGTCACAGTGTATAATTGTGATGTCTCAGTGCAAGATAGTGATGTCACAGTTATAATGGTGTACATAGAGCACTATAGTGATGTCACAGTCCATAATTGTGATGTCATAGTGCAGTATTGTGGTGTCACATTGAATAATTTTAAGTGACAGTCCATTATATTCATGTCAATGTGTATAATTGTGATGTCATATCACACTTTAGTGATGTCAGTGTACAATTGTGTTCATAGAGAACTATACTGATGTCACAGTCAATAATGGTGATGTCATAGTGCAGTATATTGATTTCATGGCGTATAATTGTGATTTCATAGTGCAGTATAGTCATGTCACAGTCTACAATTTTTATACTGCAGGATTGTGATTTCACAATGTAAAATTATGATGTCATATTTCACTAGAGTGATGATACAAGGTATAATCTTGATGTCATAGTACAGAATAGTGATGTCACCGTGTGTAATTATGATGTCACAGTGCACTTTAGTATGTGTCACAGTATAAAATTGTGTTACATGCAGCAGAAAAATGATGTCACAATGTACAGTGGTGATGTCATAGAGCAAGATAGTATATAATTGTGATGTCGTATTGCATTATAATGATGTCAAATTCTGTAATTGTGATATCATAGCACACTGTAGTGATATCACACTGTATGATTTTGATGTCATCTTGTGTTTAATTTATGTATAATTGTGATGTCATAGAGAACTATGGTTATGTTACAGTGTATAATTTGATGTCATAGCGCTGGATTGTGATGTCACAGTCAATAATTGTGATGTCATAATGCAGTGTATTCATAAAACAATGTATAATTGTGATGTCTCAGTGCAAGATACTGATGTCACAGTGTATAATTTTGAAGTCCTATTGCATTATAGTGAATTCACAGTGTATAATTGTGTTCATTGTGCACTCTACTGATGTCACAGTCAATAATTGTGAAGTCATAGTGCAGAATATTGATAACACATTGTATAATTGTGATATCCCAGTGCAAACTAGTGATGTCTCAGTGTAAAATTGTGATGTCGTATTGCACTATAGTGATTCAAAATCAATAAGTGTGATGTCATAGCAAAGGATTGTGATGTCACAGACAATAATTGTATGTCACAGTCCATTCTATTGATGTCACAGTGTATAATTGTGATGTCATATTGCACTATAGTGAACTCACAGTGTATAATTGCCTTCATAAGCACTATGGTGATGTCACAGTCAATAATTGTGACTGTGTGTTTATCTCTCGATATTAATCACAGTGTGTTTATCTCTAAATAGTATTCAAAGTGTATGTTTATCTGTAAATATTAACCATAGAGTGTTTATCTCTAATATTACTCATAGAGTGTGTGTCTATCTCTAAATATTAATCATAGAGTGTTTATGTCTAAATATTAATCATACAGTGTGTGTTTATCTTGAAATATTAGTCGTTGAATGTGTGTTTTTCTCTAAATATTAATCATAGATACTGTTTATCTCTACATATTAATCATAGACTGTGTGTGTTTATCTCTAAATATTAATCACAGAGTGTGTGTTTATCTCCAAATAATAATCATAGAGTGTTTGTTAATCTCCAAATGTTGATCATAGAGAATGTGTTTACCAAAATATTAATAATAGTGTGTGTTTATTTCTCCATATTAATCATAGAGTGTGTGATTATCTCTACATATTAATCATAGAATGTGTGTTATCTCTAATATTGTTCATAGAGAGTTTACCTAAAAATTAATCATTGAGTGTTTGTTTATCTCTACATATTAATCATAGACAGTGTGTTTATCTCGAACAATTAATCATAGAGTGTGTGTTTATCTCTAAATATTAATCATAGTGTGTGTTTATCTCAAAATATTGATCATAGTGTGTGTTTATATCTAAATATTGATCATAAAGTATCAGTTTATCTC
>NW_024435106.1:0-7887 GCF_017639785.1 Mesocricetus auratus | reverse complement strand
TGTGAGGAGCCGCCCTCGCTATCGCTATTGCCGTTAGAAGATGGCGCTGACATCTGCTGTCAGTTGGAGTTAACCGTTAGAAGATGGCGCTGACATCTGCTGTCAGTTGGAGTTAACCGTTTAAGCTGTGCCTCTCCCGTGGCGTCATCTGGGGTGATGTGCAAACCACCAATCCCGGCTCTACACGTCTCACTCGGAGCTCCTAGGCTTATATAAGGGGCTGGGTTTCTTAGCTTGGGGTCTCCCTCTAAGAAGCTGATCATCTATCTCTCAAGATGCATTAAAGCTTTACTGCAGAAGGATCCGAGTGTTCTGCGTCGTTCTTGCTGGCGAGACGGTAGCGCGGGACATCTGGTGCCGAAACCCGGGAACTCTTCAACATCGCCGGCGCCGCGGGAGACCCCTCGGAAGACGGGGCGGATTCAGAACTGCAGGGACGTAAGTTCAGAGAGGTATGCTTTATCCTGAACACCCCTTTTCTCGACTTTGGCCTTAGTTTGTCATCACCGTGGGACGGGTCAGTGGAGGCTTTGGTGCTAGTCCTGTTTGTCCTTCTCCTTCATCGTGGCTGGTGCTGACAGATCTGGTGCTGTCAGTCTGGTGCTGTCAGTCTGGTGCTGTCAGTCTGGTGCTGTCAGTCTGGTGCTGTCAGTCTGGTGCTGTCAGTCTGGTAACGGAGTTGAGCGCCGTTTTTAGATAAGCCGCTAGCGCGATGGGGTTGTCACAGTCAGTGGTTACTGCCCTACAGACTGTGCTAAAACAAAGAGATCTTAAAATTGCACCACGAACACTTCAAAATTTTGTGAAGGAGGTAGATAGAGTGGCACCATGGTATGCTTGTTCCGGGTCCCTCACTGTGGCCTCATGGAACAAGCTAGGTAAAGAACTAGACAGGAAGCATGCAGAAGGAGATCTCCACTTAGGTACCAAAGCCATTTGGAAGCTAGTTAAAAACTGCTTGGAGGATGAGGCCTGTCACCCTGCTATAATAGAAAGTCAGGGAACCTTAGAGGAAGTTCAGGATAGCATGTCAGAAACTGAACGGAGTGAGAGAATGGGAGCTCGCAAAAGGAAAGACATGTCTAAGAAAAAAGGCCCTCCCCAAGAAGTTAAGAAAGGGGAGAGAAAGAAGGGAGTGATCATTCACCCCCTAACAAATCTAAGAAAAAGAAAAAGCCAGAATCTAGTCTATACCCTACAGTAGAGCTAGAAGCCTTGGAGCTAGATAATTCTGATTCTGACACTCTGTATTCTAGCGAAGAAGGTGGTCTAGAGGAGGAGGTGGCACGGTATGAGGAAGAAAGATATCACCCTGATAGACACCGGCCACTGAAAACAAAAATGAATGTGAGGCCACCACCTATAAATCCGGCGGGCTCACGCCCCTCAGCGCCTCCGCAGTATGAGCTTCGGCTGAATACTGGTACTGACTCCTTTTTACCTTTAGAGGAACGGAGAAAAATACAAGTAGCTTTTCCAGTATTCGAGAATGCGGAAGGCGGAAGAGTACATACCCCTGTAGATTACAATCAAATCAAAGAATTGGCCGAATCCGTTCGTAATTATGGGGTCAATGCTAACTTTACCACATTACAGGTGGAAAGGCTTGCTAATTTTGCCATGACTCCCACTGACTGGCAGACGACAGTGAAAGCAGTGCTTCCCAACATGGGACAATACATGGAATGGAAGGCTCTCTGGTATGATGCAGCCCAGGCACAAGCTAGAGTTAATGCCACGGCTGAAGATGAGAATCAGAGGCAGTGGACATTTGAAATGCTGACAGGTCAGGGTCAACATGCCCTTAATCAAACCAACTACATCTGGGGTGTCTATGGTCAGGTGTCGGCCGCCGCTATTAAAGCATGGAAGGCCCTCACAAAAGGGGAGAGTCCAGTGGACACCTTACAAAGATTGTCCAAGGACCCCAAGAGCCATTTTCAGACTTTGTGGCCAGAATGACAGAGGCCGCCAGTCGCATCTTTGGTGATTCAGAACAAGCTATGCCCCTGATTGAGCAACTTGTCTATGAACAAGCAACCCAGGAATGTCGAGCGGCTATCGCCCCTCGCAAAAGCAAAGGTTTACAAGATTGGCTCAGAGTGTGCAGGGAGCTGGGGGGACCCTAACCAATGCAGGACTAGCTGCCGCCATTTTACAAACGCACAGGTATAGAGATTTATCTAGTCGAAAAGCTTGTTTTAATTGTGGGAGAATGGGGCACCTTAAGAAAGATTGTCAAGCCCCTGAAAGAACAAGAGAATCGAAGCTTTGCCATCGTTGTGGTAAAGGTTATCATAGGGCTAGCGAATGCAGGTCAGTCCGGGATGTAAAAGGGAGGCTTCTGCCCCCTATTGAAGAACCCAAGGTACCCCAATCAAAAAACGGGTCACGGGGCCCATGGTCCCAGGGCCCTCAGAAATATGGGAACCAATTTCAGAAAAGCAATCAAGAGGAAGTAGAGGCTTCCGAGGAACCCCCGGAATGGACTTGCGTGCCGCCTCCGACTTCTTACTCATGCCCCAAATGAATGTTCAACCGGTCCCAGTCCATTCCCCTGGACCTTTGCCCCCTGCCACCATTGGGCTTATTCTGGGCCGTGGCTCCTTAACTTTACAGGGACTCATTATATATCCTGGAATTGTTGACCCGTATCATAAAGAGGAGATTCAAGTTCTCTGTTCTAGCCCTCGGGGTGTATTTTCTATAAAGCAGGGAGATAGAATTGCACAACTGGTGTTGCTGCCCTCCCTCGGGGATGGAGAAACCTACACTTTACAAAAAAGGGCTATGGGATCTTCTGGAAGTGATTCAGCCTATCTGGCTATACCCCTAAATGAGAGACCTACAATAAAATTGTTAATTAATGGAAAAGAATTTGAAGGGATAATGGATACGGGAGCAGACAAAAGCATTATTTCACTCCATTGGTGGCCGAAGTCTTGGCCCACTGTTGTTTCATCTCATTCTCTACAAGGTCTTGGATACCAGTCCTCTCCTGCCATCAGTGCCTCAGCCTTAACCTGGCGGAATGCTGAGGGCAAACAGGGATGTTTTACCCCCTATGTGTTGCCACTCCCTGTAAATTTATGGGGACGGGATGTGTTACAAGCCATGGGCATGACCCTAACTAATGAATACTCCCCCCAGGCATCAGCCATTATGGCAAAGATGGGGTATACAAACGGTAGAGGCTTGGGTAGGCAAGAACAAGGCAGAATAAAACCCATTACGCAACACGGAAATCGGGGTAGAAAAGGACTGGGTTTTATTTAGGGGCCGTTGAGGCTTCACGACCCATACCATGGAAAACAGAGGAGCCGTTATGGGTCTCTCAATGGCCTCTATCCTCTGAAAAATTAGAGGCTGTCACAAGATTAGTGCAAGAACAGGAACGGCTGGGGCATCTAGAGCCTTCTACCTCCCCATGGAATACACCAATTTTTGTTATTAAGAAGAAATCTGGGAAGTGGAGATTACTCCATGACCTGCGGGCCATTAACAATCAGATGCATCTTTTTGGCCCTGTTCAAAGAGGCCTTCCTTTGCTTTCTGCACTTCCTCAAGATTGGAAGCTTATTATTATAGATATTAAGGATTGTTTCTTCTCTATTCCACTTTACCCACGGGATAGACCAAGGTTTGCCTTCACTATCCCTTCTCTTAATCATATGGAACCAGACAAGAGATTTCAGTGGAAGGTACTGCCGCAAGGCATGGCCAATAGCCCAACAATATGTCAGCTGTATGTGCAGGAGGCTTTGGAGCCAATTAGGAAGCAATTTACATCTTTAATCGTTATCCATTATATGGACGATATTCTTATTTGTCACAAAGAGTTAGATGTTTTACAAAAGGCTTTCCCCATGCTGGTGGCTGAATTAAAACAGTGGGGATTAGAGATTGCCTCAGAAAAGGTTCAAATTGCAGATACAGGCCTCTTTTTGGGCTCAATGATTACTCCCAAAAATATAGTTCCTCAGAAAATAGAAATTCGCAAAGACCACTTACAAACATTAAATGATTTTCAGAAACTTCTGGGAGATATAAATTGGTTGAGGCCCTTTTTAAAAATTCCATCTGCTGATCTAAAACCCCTCTTCGATCTCCTGGAGGGTGAGCCTCATATCTCCTCACCCAGAAAATTTACCCCTGCCGCCCACCGAGCCTTACAGATGGTGGAAGAGGCCTTACAGGAAGCACAATTACAACGTATTGAGGAGTCACTACCTTTTAATCTGTGTGTTTTTAAGACAGCTCAATTGCCAACTGCAGTCCTGTGGCAACATGGACCATTACTTTGGATTCATCCAAATGCTTCCCCTGCTAAGATTATTGACTGGTACCCTGATGCTGTTGCACAGCTCGCGCTTCGCGGAATAAAAGCAGCTGTTACACATTTTGGCAGGGATCCTGATTCCTTGATTGTGCCTTATACTGCTGCACAAGTTCAGACCTTGGCAGCCACATCTAGTGATTGGGCAGTTTTAGTTACTTCCTTTTCAGGACAAATTGATAATCATTTTCCAAAGCATCCAATTTTACAGTTTGCCCTAAACCAGGCTATAGTGTTTCCACAAGTGACAGCTAAAGACCCACTCCCAGATGGGACTGTGGTGTACACTGATGGATCAAAAACTGGTATGGGAGCTTATGTGGTCAAGGATAGGGTTATATCTAAACAATATAATGAAACTTCACCTCAAGTTGTAGAATGTCTGATAGTACTGGAGGTTCTTGAGGCTTTTCCAGGACCCCTCAATATTGTATCAGATTCCTCTTATGTGGTTAATGCAGTTAATCTCCTTGAGATAGCTGGAATAATAAGATCCTCCAGCAGAGTTGCTAACATCTTTCAAAAGATACAAGCTGCCTTGTTAAATAGGAGATTTCCTGTTTTCATTACCCATGTCCGAGCACATTCTGGACTCCCAGGTCCCATGTCCTTAGGGAATGACTTAGCGGACAAGGCTACAAAGCTGGTGGCCGCTGCCTTGTCTACCCATGCACAAGCAGCAAAAGAATTCCATAAGCGCTTTCATGTGACGGCTGAGACCTTGCGCCGTCGTTTTGCTCTATCCAGGAAAGAGGCTAGGGAAATTGTTACTCAATGCCAGAATTGCTGCGAATTCTTACCTACTCCCCACATGGGAATAAACCCACGTGGCATTAGACCATTGCAGATGTGGCAGATGGATGTTACTCATATTCCCTCTTTTGGAAGGCTTCAATATGTTCATGTTTCTGTTGACACCTGTTCTGGCGTAATGTTCGCCACACCCTAACAGGGGAAAAGGCCTCATATGTGATTCAACATTGCCTTGAGGCCTGGAGTGCTTGGGGAAAACCCAGAATTTTAAAAACAGACAATGGACCAGCATATACCTCTCAAAAATTCCGACAGTTTTGTCGGCAAATGGATGTTACCCATCTAACTGGCCTACCTTATAACCCTCAAGGACAGGGCATTGTGGAACGTGCCCATCGTACACTCAAATCATATCTGATTAAACAAAAGGGGAGTATTGAGGATGTTCTACCCTCGGTACCAAGAGTTGCTGTATCCATGGCACTTTTTACCCTTAATTTCTTGAACTCTGATGCCCAAGGCCACACTGCGGCCGATCGCCACAGTTTAGAGCCTGATAGGCCAAAAGAAATGGTAAAATGGAAAGATGTCTTGACTGATCTCTGGAAAGGCCCGGATCCTATTCTTATAAGATCCAGGGGAGCTGTGTGTGTTTTTCCACAGGAGGAAGAAAACCCCCTGTGGATCCCTGAAAGACTCACTCGAAGAGCTCCTTCACAACTCCAGAATAAGAAGGATGGAGGCCAAGTGGGTGATGAAGACTCTCCTACTCGGGATGATGGTTCCTAGTATGATGGGAGAGTTACGGTGGGCCATCATGTCTACCTTCCCCCTACCGATGCCAGTGATGCAGAATGCCCAGGTGTTCCCTAGATTTTTCACAACTAATAGAGAGTTGGGGCTTGCCTTTTTGCCTTTAGATCCTCAGATACAGAGTTTTCAGGATGAGAGAACCTTGTCATTGGTAGGAAGCTTGTGCTTTACTGTGATTTCTTCATTAAAGGATAATTTTATTCATATGGATCCAGAAAGATCTAATGCTAATCCTTTTGAATTAATGGAAGCTGTACTGATCTTTCTCCTATGATAGTGAGAAGGGACAGATTACTTTTGATTGGAAAGGGGCATTAGGCAACAGTCTGAGTGAGGGACAGAGCTATGGATCATCTGATTGGTCCTCCTCCAATGTTAAGTATACCCCTTTTAAGAGAACTAATTATTCAGCTGCCCTTTATTTGGGTTGTGAGTAATGATACCTTAGGTAAGAATCAGAAAGAAATAAATTGCTCTGCTTAGAATTGTTTTTATGCATTATGCTGGGATGCTATTAAGCACCCTTTTGCTTTGGTAATGCGCATGCCTCGATTTGTTCCAGTTCCTGTTGAGACGCCAAGTAATTTGAGTTTGTTTAGGGAAAAGCGAGATTTTTGGGATCTCTGCTATTATTGTGGGCCTGATAGCCACCGCCGCGGTTACTGCTTCGGTTACCGCCTCGGCCCTTGCACTTTCTGCCACTGTGCAGACAACTCAAACCATTAATGAACTATAGGCCACTGTGACCATGGTCCTAGATAAACAGGCCACTGCCAATTCTCAGATACAAGGAGGCCTGATGTTGGTAAACCAACAGATTAATTTGGTTCAGGAACAATTGGATATATTGTGGCAGATGGCCCAATTGGGATGTGAACAAAAGTTGCCTGGCCTTTGTGTCACTTCAGTACAATATGAGAATTTTACAAGAGCAGCTAACCTGTCACAAGCTCTGTCTCAACATTTATTACAGAATTGGACTTTTGAGTTTGAGCAGACACTCCGTGAGTTGAGAATGGCGATCCTGCAAGTGAATTCGACGCATCTGGATCTTTCTCTGATGGAAGGCCTCTCCTCCTGGATTTCATCTGCATTTTCTTATTTTAAGGAATGGGTGGGGGTAGGATCATTTAGCCTAGTTCTCTGCTGTGGAATAGTGTTGATGCTTTGGATGGTGTGTAAGCTCAGAGCCCAAACAAAAGAGACAAAGTGGTGGTGGCACAAGCACTTGCTGCCTTAGAACACGGAGCCTCCCCTGACATTTGGTTAACCATGTTAAAGCAATAGGTCGCTGGCCTCCCAGCTCTTGCACCCCACGAGGCTAGTCTCATTGCACGGGATAGAGTGGGTAGGCTTCAGCAGCCCAAGGAGTTGCAAGGCTAAGCACTGCACAGGAGAGGTCTGCGGTATAACGACTTTCTCCTGGGAGATAAGTCATCTTGCATGAAGGTTCTATGTCATGATCTCCTTCCCCCAGAAAAACGACATCGGACTGGTCAGGGCTCTCTCTGGGGATAAGACCCTGGAGAGGAGCTTTGTACATGTTCCGAATTTGCACATGGGGATTTGACCTCTATCTCCACTCCAAAGTTGTGGGTGTCCTATTGCTTCAAAAATAAATGAATAGGGGGAGATGTGAGGAGCCGCCCTCGCTATCGCTATTGCCGTTAGAAGATGGCGCTGACATCTGCTGTCAGTTGGAGTTAACCGTTAGAAGATGGCGCTGACATCTGCTGTCAGTTGGAGTTAACCGTTTAAGCTGTGCCTCTCCGTGGCGTCATCTGGGGTGATGTGCAAACCACCAATCCCGGCTCTACACGTCTCACTCGGAGCTCCTAGGCTTATATAAGGGGCTGGGTTTCTTAGCTTGGGGTCTCCCTCTAAGAAGCTGATCATCTATCTCTCAAGATGCATTAAAGCTTTACTGCAGAAGGATCCGAGTGTTCTGCGTCGTTCTTGCTGGCGAGACGGTAGCGCGGGACAGT
>NW_024435105.1:0-2106 GCF_017639785.1 Mesocricetus auratus | reverse complement strand
ATAAATCCAGCATATGCTCTTGGTTTTCTGAACTTTATGTGTTGCATGTGGCCTTTGGAGACAGCTGTCCTTCTGAATGGTGTGGGATGTGCCTGTACCTTGGAATCTGCATGAGCTTCAGTGTAGGGCTGGCAATGGGAAGCATGAAGAAATGGTTGGGTGTCTTAGTGTTTTTATTGCTATGAAGTGTCAGCACAACCACAGCCACTATTATACAGGAAATATTTAAACATGTTGTCTTAATTACATTTTCAGAGATTCACTCCATTATCATCCTGATGGAGAGGAAAGTAATAGGGTGAATAAAGGCAGATTCTGGATATGTGAAAATATCTGGTGATTTAGCAAAGTAATGAATGAGATATAAGGCCATGTCCTAGTCAAAGAGAAGTAAGTCCAGGAAACCAGTCTCTATCTAATCTACCTTCCTTCAAGGGCACAAGTTTTTTTTGCTTCTGAAAACCATTTCCTTTAAAGAAAACAGAAACCGTAAAGAATAACTTAATGTATGTGGCCTCCAAATTTCAAAATAACACTTTTTCCCAAGCTGCCTAAACTCTCTTTCCCTTTTAGACTTTAGATTATTGATTGTGATCTGTGTATGAATTAACTATGAGTAAATCTAAGACCCACATGAGACACAGGTTATATTTAGGGCTTCAAAAATGTTAATTACAGCAACACACAATAATCAAGTCTCTTGATATTCGGTCCTTCCTGAGAATTTTAAACTCAGAAAACCAGTGTTCTGTCTGGTAAAGAAGAAATAATAGACAGAACACATGCTATCAACAGCAATATAACTGGATAATTTACAATTCCTGCAAATAAATACCATGCATGCCAATGCTGCTTCCTCTGCGGTATGTCTTCTTCCTTAAAAGAAGATGGATTCTCCAATGAAGTAATTAATAGCGCAGAAGCAGATAGTGAGGTTCACGCTTTAAGCTGACCGAAAAGCAAAGATCAAATGCCAGTTCATCTTACCACTCTGCTAAGCAGAAATGTCATTGTGTCACACCCACGCCACAAGCAAGCCTAAAATATTAGGTGAAAACCTGGAGATTGAAATGGATTACAAGATGTCTGGTTCTTTGTCATTAAAGGTCTCTTCTTTATTGTAGAGACAGAGCAGCCTTATACACAGTCTTATAGCTCAGTGGAAAAACCCCAGGTGGAGTAGAGTATTGTTTAAGCTAAATGTGGATGTCAGTGGGGCAAGACTAGGGCAATTCCGTTTAAGACACTTACTGGCTGGAGGTTCTTTTTGGCTAAAACATAATAATGTAGCAAGCCTTGAATTTAATTCAGATATGCATGTCATGGGTTAGATACCAGTTGAAACTAAGAAACCAGGCAAACTGAAATTATAGTCACTATTGGAGCCTACACAACACTTTATTTTGGGCTTATATTATTCCTACAGGACACATAATGGCCTGGGTTCAAATCATCAAACACTAATTACTCTAATAACCAGAAAAGCGTTTTCACAGGGAGCAAATGCACATTTCAGAGAGCCTGTAATCTGCATAGTTAATCCCACATGTGGACAATTCAAAGTATTTACAACCTTTAGTTGGAAGAAAGAACTGCTTCAGGTCTTGCTGTGTGTCCCAGGAGAGACTCCCGGATAGTGACACCTGACTTCTGCTGAGTTGTGAGGAAAGCTGGTTAGCAGGGAGGCCATGTTCATTCCACATGACATCAGCAGGCTCTTCCCTGAAATTCCATTGTGTCCTGGTGACCATGGAATCCTGTGAAGTCACATGTGTTGTAGCAACACCAACTGCTTTTGGAGGGCAAACAGACCAGAGAGAGGAAGAAGGCTGATCTTAAGCCCCAGTTTAAACTGTCGAGGAAGAAAAGGTTCAAAAGGAAGTATAGAAAGCCCTGGGCTTAAGATGGGGTGCTCCCTGGAAAAGGTTGTATTTAGCTTGGATTTTGAGTAATGGAGATCAGGAGTTGGGGCTTCTGGGAAGAACTTGGACTTTACTGAATGACAGGCCTTCTGGAAGTCAAGGATTCCAGTCTAGTATTTTGTCTCTCTCAGAAGCCCAGCCACCAGCCACGAGTTCTCCTGGGTCATAGTCAGTCATTAGCTTC
>NW_024435104.1:0-546 GCF_017639785.1 Mesocricetus auratus | reverse complement strand
TTGTCTTGTATGTCAGAATGTGTTCAATATGTACTGAAGGAAAGGTGTTGTGATGGTTCCTCTTCAAAGGTAATAAGGAAAAAGCTCCCCATACCTGCCATCTCTCTCCAAATGTCTGGTGGGACTCACAAAGTCAGGAGGAAATTAAACTTCCTTCAGTGAATCAATCCACTCTGTGGTTTCCAGCCTAGGTCTCCTCAAATTTTGGCCTGATGCTTCTCCCTGCTCCATACAAGATAAATCAATCAACTGGGTATGAGCACTGAAAAGTTGCTTCCTCAGTAAAGCCCCTATTACAGGTAGATAACTAGTATCAACTGTGGCAATTCTCTGTGGCAGTTTCCCCTTACCTCAAGCATGTCAATTTGAATGAAGCTAGGTTTTACTTGGGGTAGATGGTTCTCTGGGTATCCACATACCAGAGAAAACCACTTGTCATTGTGGGAGAACCTGACAGAAATACAGAGAAACAAAGATGGATACACTTGAACACACACACATACAGTAGAGATATTTAAACGTGCAGAGGTTTAGAGAGAGACACAG